>NC_044304.2:4681077-4874042 GCF_007474595.2 Lynx canadensis | reverse complement strand
TGACAGTGATTCAGAGGCAAGTTACGAAAGCAGCAGTAGGTACGTGAAGGGGAAAACCCAGTCTCTTCCCGGGCATTCACCTACATCAGCGCGTGACTTCTTCCTATCTTGCCAGGTCAGGAGGGGGTAGGACAGTGGCCGCTCTTGGAACCCCCCCATCTGCGTTACTGGGTTGGCATACCTATGCCCCAGCTGTTTCACTGGCTCGGAGGCAATGACCGGCAGACAGATGCTGGAGTGTGACAGCAAGCCTCCCCTGAGCCTCTGAGCAGGTGACCCTCTGGGGTGCGCTTCACCCTGCAGGGCTGCCTGTGGGAGCAGACTGTGGCTGAGGCACTCCCAAAACACCTTCTGTGTGGCTCTGTCTCTGCTCTGTCCTGCTTCCCTCGCTGCCCTGCAAGTGTCTCCAGACAGCCCTCCCTCAAGAAATCACTCACACAAGAATCCTCTCATCAGGCTCTGCTTCTACAGACACTGGCCAAAAGAGACGGCAACCCTAATTTTTGTTTTGTTTACATCTTTTTCTAAGAAGGCAATAATTGGGGCGCCTGGGTGGCTCAGTCGGTTAAGCGTCCGACTTCGGCTCAGGTCATGATCTCGTGGTTCACGAGTTCGAGCCCCGCGTCGGGCTCTGTGCTGACAGCTCGGAGCCTGGAGCTTGCCTCCGATTCTGTGTCTCCCTCTCTCTCTGACCCTCCCCCCGTTCATGCTCTGTCTCTCTCTGTCTCAAAAATAAATAAACATTCAAAAAATTAAAAAAAAAAAGAAGGCAATAATTGCTTGCAAAGGAAAACCTTGGGGCGCCTGGATGGCTCAGTCGGTTAAGCGTCCAACTTTGGCTCAGGTCATGATCATCTCACGGTTCACGGGGACAATGCTGTTGTATTATTACTTGCTTTTTCACTTAGGGTAGGTCTTGCAAACCAAGAGAAGCAAGATTTGTCACGTATGGGAGCTGGGTGATGGGTACGTGGGAGTTTGTTTTACTACTTCCCCTACCTTTGAAGCTTTAAATGTTTCTATAATAAAGATTGGGAGAAGAATATGTTGGGGGCAGCTTTCCAAGTCAGTCCATACAGACCCGACTCATGCTTTTGAACAGCTGTGTATTTTGCACGGTGTCCATGGGCTGTAACTGCGCCACAGGTGGCTTGGTGGCTAAACATCAAGCAGATGCTCCACACTCTCCTTTCCAAGGTACGGAGCTGTCACTGCAGTGACAGTGGCCCAACCACCAACCACATTTCCCAGCTCACCTCGTGTCCAGGCATCGTCATATGACCGTGAACAAATATAGTATGCATCATTGCCAGAGCTGGGTTTTTATAAAGTGGGTGTGCATTTCCATTGTTCCTTTTTGCTCCTTCCACAGTCTGCAAAAGACACTAAGACCTCAGCGTGCCTGAGCTACAAGGCAGAAGGAGTCTGGGTCTCTGAATTACAGCTTGGAGGAAAGCCACCCACGGACCAGAAATATTTGCACTGGATTCTTTTAAAAAAATTTTTTTTATGTTTATTTATTTTTGAAGGAGAGAGAGACAGAGCATGAGTAGGGGAGGGGCAGAGAGAGGGAGACACAGAATCCAAAGCAGACTCCAGGCTCTGAGCTGTCAGCACAGAGCCTGATGCGGGGCTTGAACCCACAAACCACGAGATCATGACCTGAGCCAGAGTCGGAGGCTTAACCCACTGAGCCACCCAGGTGCCCCATATTGGATTCTTAAACAAACAAAAATTAAATTTCTTTGTATTAAGCCACAGACAGTTTTGGGTTTGTTACAGTAGCTAGGGTTACTCTAACAAACACAACATTTTATCCAACTAGTCCCCTTGTGTAAACATTGTTTATTCCAAGTTGTTACCAGAATAGCATAAGTGCACATCCCAGAGTCTATGGTGAGGTATCTCTGTACGTTGTATGAATATCTCTTTGGAATAAATTTCTGGATTAGGAATTGCTGTGTCAAAGTGTATATGCATTTAAAGTTTTTTAGTGTTTATTTTTGAGAGAGAGAGAGAGAGAGAGAGAGAGAGAGAGAGAGAGAGAGAGAATGTGAGTGAGTGAGGGGCAGAGAGAGAGGGAGACACAGAATCCAAAGCAGGCTCCAGGCTCTGAGCTGTCAGCACAGGGGCCCGATGCAGGGCTCGAACTCACGGACCGCGAGATCGTGACCTGAGCCAAAGTCAGACGTTTAACCAACTGAGCCACCCAGGCACCCCAAAGTGTATATGCATTTTTATAATATTTTATCAAGTATGATAGGAGAAAAGCACAAATATCATTGTGTGTGCTCTGATGAACTATCGCAAAGTTAACATCCCTGTGTTTATGCATTTTTAATCCCAATAGTGCCTAGTTTTCTCAAATATTAAGCCTTTTGAATTCCCACTTACAAATTCCTTGTACATGCCTCGACTATAACATCTCTCACATTCTCTATGCGGGGCACACATTCATTCTTTTATTTATCTACCCAACTTGCCTGCACTGTATCGGGCCTGGGCTAGGTCCCCAAGCTGTGGAGATTAATACAATGACTTCCTCGCTAGCCAAGGGCTTTCTGGAATCAATAATAATGATGATTTTTTTTTAATTTTTTTTAACCTTTATTATTTTTGAGATAGAGAGAGACAGAGCATGAGTGGGGGAGGGGCAGAGAGAGGGAGACACAGAATCTGAAACAGGCTCCAGGCTCCGAGCTGTCAGCTCTCGTGAGTCTGAGTCTGAGCCCCGTATCCATCTCTCTGCTGACAGCACAGAGCCCACCTTGGATCGTTTCTCTCTGCCCCTCCGCTGCTCACACACACGTGTCCACGCTCTCCCAAAAATAAACGAGCATTTAAAAACAAAACAATACCAACCATGCTTGGTTAGCTGCTACGAGTATGTCTTAAATACCTTCACACAAAAAGGAATGGCAATTACGTGAGGTGCAAAGATGTTACTGGATACTATGGCGGTAATCACTTCTCAATATATGTGGTTATCAAGTCAACACATGTGCACCTTAAACTCGCACAGATTGCTATATATCGATCGTAACTCAATAAAAATATTTGGCAGTAGTCGGGTTTGGAGGGCTGGAAGGTAGCGCTTTCATTAAGCCGCGGTGTAAGGCAAATACCTATCACAAGGGAAGAGAAAAAACTATGGGAAACTCATAAAGAGAGGAGATGAGAAGGACCCACCAGGAGCCCTTCTCCTCTTGCCACCTCACCTCAGAAGATTCTACATAGGAATGGGTGGATTTAGGACTATCAAGGCTAGGGGCTGACTTCTCCCAACAAGAGCTGGGTGGAGTTTCCCAGTCTAGAAGAGAAGCTTGCTTTCTGCGGCTGTCACATCCAACAAGGCATGAGAGCCAAAGATTAGAAGCTGCAGAGGGAAGTAGGTGGTAGGTTGCCCTAAGGAAAATCTTCTTGTGTCCTGTAGCCTGAACACAGAAGGCAGAAGCTCTTGCACGGACCCCTGGGGAATGCAAAGCTGTTGAGAGGGCTACTAGGCAAGCAAGATGGGGCCATCCTCTACCAGTAGACAAAACACCCCATCCACAGTCCACCCTTGACAGCCACAAGATCCTACAAGTTGCCCCTATACCAACACCCCGCCGCCATGTTGGGAGGACCAAGAGAAGGGTAGGACGTTTGCAAGATTAGCTATTTGTACAACATAGACTGAGTTTCCCAAATAAGGCGGAGCCAGGAAACTGAGACACTGAGGACACTGCATCCAGCAGGAGCTTAGGTGGAAGAAGGGGAGACTTAACACATTTTAAAAATGCATTCTCAGGGCGCCTGGGTGGCTCAGTCTGTTGAGCGTCTGACTTCGGTTCAGGTCATGATCTCGCGGTTCATGGGTTCAAGCCCCGCATGGGGCTCTGTGCTGACAGCTTGGAGCCTGGAGCCTGCTTCAGATCCCGTGTCTCGCTCTCTCTCTGCCCCTCCCTCGCTCATGCTCTGTCTCTCTTTCTCTCTCAAAAATAAATAAACATTCAAAAAAATTATTTAAAAAAATGCATTCCCACCACACCACCATTTATGAAGCTCTTGTCACACGTACCAGGTGGTTAACTGAGCTTCACTTAAGTTAAAGCTTAAAAGTTATTTAAGCTTCACTTTTGATTTAAGCTTCACAATATCCCTGTAGACGGGAACCCTTGCTATCTGTATTTCACAGCTGAGGAACATGACAATCAGAGAGGTTTTGTGTGTTATCTGAAGTCACACAGTGAATGCAAGGCCACATAGGTAAGAGCCTAGAGCAGGATCCAGGAGACCTGGGTATTATTTATCTGTTTCTCTGCCACTAAGTAGCTCCCAGCAAGTGTTAGCTGCAGCTCAAACTCCTGAGACAGAAGGGTCTCCTCCCCAGAAAACACCCTCCCACACATTGAGCATATGGATTCTCTTTGACCAACTCACCAATTGTCGCGGATCTTGTTGAGAGAATACGTGAGCTGTATAAACCACAACACCCTATAAACAAAGAAAAGAAGAATACCATGAACCATCAAGAAGCAATGTAGGCTCAACCTGAAAAAGTACTACTGGTTTGATGAGCCTAGACGAGAGATCCACCTGCATGACAAACATACAATATTTCATATAACGTTCACAGAAGCAATTCCTGCTTTTTTGCACTTTATGGTTTTTATTTTGTTTGTATCGTCTTAATTTTCTTTTCTTTTTTAAAAAAATTTTACATTTATTTATTTTTGAGATACAGAGAGAGACAGAGCACAAGCGGGGGAGGGACAGAGAGAGAGGAAGACACATAATCTGAAGCAGGCTCCAGGCTCTGAGCTGTCAGCACAGAGCCCGATGTGGGGCTTGAACTCACAAACCGTGAGATCATGACCCGAACCAAAGTCAGGTGCTCAACTGACTGAGCCACCCAGGCACCCCTTAATTTTCTTATCAATGACAAGAAAAGTTCCAGCTGATTTTCAAAAACATACACTAAGATATGTATTCTCAAACAAAAAAAATGACATCTCTTCCCCCCCACCCCCCACCAAGTAGGCAAAACTTGGTTCTTGGGGAGAGATGGGGAAAAAAATCTTACTTTTTGGCATAAGACATATATAGAAATGATACATATAATACATAAATATATGTACAGTATATCTGTAGCATTAAAATGGCATGGGTGGTCAGGTGGTTAGTTTTTTAAAAATTACCTGGAGGCACCTGGATAGCTCAGTCAGTTGAATGTCCAACTCTCGATTTCAGCTCAGGTCATGATCTCAAGGTTTGTGAGTTTGAGCCCTGTGTCGGGCTCTGTGCTGACAGTGTAGAGCCTGCTTAGGATTCTCTCTCTCTCTCTGCCCCTCCCCTGTGCTCTCTCTCTCAAAAATAAATAAACTTAAAAAAATTAGGGGCGCCTGGGTGGCGCAGTCGGTTAAGCGTCCGACTTCAGCCAGGTCACGATCTCGCGGTCCGTGAGTTCGAGCCCCGCGTCAGGCTCTGGGCTGATGGCTCGGAGCCTGGAGCCTGTTTCCGATTCTGTGTCTCCCTCTCTCTCTGCCCCTCCCCCGTTCATGCTCTGTCTCTCTCTGTCCCAAAAATAAATAAACGTTGAAAAAAAAAATTAGCTAAAAGGCAGTGCAGCCCCCCAGCACTTAGCTCTTTTCCAACATTACAACCCCCACGACCATCACTCTCTCAACCCACTACCACCAACCCCACCACCAATGACGTCATCACCACTTTTGCTGATTAACTTCGGTGCCGAATAACAGGCACCAGAGCTAATACAAGAGCCGACAGGCCAAAGCAACAACTTGGCATTCCTGCATTTGGGGCCCACGAGGTACCTGCTCCTTCTAATGAAGCCTGTCAGTCAACAGGTCCCACAGCCCCCAAATCCCAACTTTGCCGTTCGTTATCACCGGCCGAAATTCTCTTGCTTGTTAATTATTTTAGAGGCAACAGAGCATCATTTTTCAGCATGCAAACTCTGGAGTTAAAATACTTGGGCTTAACAATCTGGCTTCACTAGTTACTGACTGCATGGCCTTAGGAAAGTTGTTTAGTCTCTTTGGGCCTGAGTTTTCTCTTCCGCAAATAGATGCACTGGACCCCAGCTGAGGAAGCCCACACCTGTTGTTCAAAACACTGTCCCGCATTCATAGATTTGAACCAGTGACCAACGCTTGAAAGACAGGAAAACAAACAAACAAACACAACAGAGACAATAAACAAGACCAATACAAACTGACGCCTGAAGAAAGGGAAACAAGAGACAGGAAGGCTCCACCTCATGGCTCAGGGCTCAGCACAAAAATCACCCCCTCCGAGAGGCCTTCCCTGACTTCCCCCTTCAACATAACCCCCAGTCACTCTCTTCTTGCATTGCACTATCACTGCCTGAAATGCTTTTGTGTAGTTATTATTTGGGACAGCATAGCATAGTGATAAGGGATAAAGTGTAGTACTTATTGGCTAAGTAGTCCTGGGAAAGTCATGTAACCTCTTTTACCTCAGTTTCCTCCTTTGTAAAATGGGGCTATTAGGGACCCAATATTGGAGGAGTTTGGTGAAGACATTTGATGAGCTTACAACGGTGCTAGGCGGGTGGTTGCTGTTGCTGTAAATAGCTTCTTTTCTGCCTGCCCTTCCTACTATGATATCAGACTCACGACCGCAAGAAATACATGCCAAATGAATGACTATAAAGAAAGTCTACCTGGAGAGAGGGAATTTCCTACGCTGAGTGATTTTTTTCCTACAAAGAAGGTGCTGATAGTGTTCAGCCTAGAATTGGGGTCTCTGGCTGGGTGCCCCGTGGCCTTCCCTTTCCCCTGGTTCTATTTCCAATGCAGGCTTCCCCCAGCCCTCCCACCACCATTCAGCCCCACACTCACCCCAGAAGAGGAGCAAGCTGAAGCTCCACATGGTCCCGTGTTTCTGTCATTAAAGAAGGGAACCTTGCCTTCGTTCTCCGCGTTTTCAGTAACAGAGGGTATGGGGAGAGAGGAGGGGTGGGGCCAGAATTGCTCAACACGGCCAGAGCAAGACAGCCCTTTTTGCTGAATTGCTGCTAGATGAGGACAGTGTGGCAACCCCCTAATTTTCTTTCCGCCACAGTGAAGAGAAGTTGTACTAGCTGGTGTGTTGCCGTGTTCTCTCTCCTTCCCCCCAACTCTTGCTTTTCCTTCCCCACCAGCGCCTACCTCTCAGCCTTCTTCCACTGCACCTATAAGTGAGCTACCACCACCTGTCCCCAAGGAAGCGAAGCCCAGACTCAAAGATCTCTTCCCAGCAGCCCCCAAACAGACAGCCATCACGGGCATCGTGGACCAGGTGCCGTTCTAGACACATCGCCAACGAAATTCACTTTCATCCTCACATCCACATCATCGAGCAGAGATTCTGAGCCCCCATCCATTTGACAACAACAACAAAAATTAAAATTAAAAAGGAAAGCGAGGCGTGGAGAGGCATTGCGACTTGTCCAAGGTTACTTAGAGTCAAGACTTGAATCCAGGAACCTCTGGCTCCAAGCCCTAGCTCTCGAACCACTCCATATGCCTCTAGCTCTCCTACGTTTTACCCTAGCACAGCAGCACCCCCACCCCATTCCCAGCCCTAACACACCTGCGTGCACGAGCTCACACACACAGAGGGCTAATAATGTCTCAGCCGGGGTCCCCAGAAGCAGATGCTGAGACTGGGATCCTAGTGAAAGTAGTTTATCAGGGAGGTGACCCCAGGAAACGCCAGCTGGGGAGGGGAGCTGGGAGATGGGGACAGGAAAGGGTCCCCAGTGGCCGTGCATTCTAGCAAGTTGCACAGTGAGAAACTGAGCTTGATTCCACAAGGACCTCTGAAAGGCAGCCCAGAGCAGTCTTCAGTTACCCCAACCGAGAGGCAAGGGAGCTGGGGTATTTATCCACTGGCTACTGCCAGGCACAGATTGAGGCTGGTGTCTACCCACAACACCTTGGGCCTGGCCTCCAAACAGACAGAATGGGCATAACCCGAGTGCAACCCCGTGGACTGACAAATGTGAGTCTTGTGTGCCCTGAGGGGCTCAGGGTCATGGGTGTGGGTGGGCACCAAAAGCACCTACCACAGGCTAAAAATGAGGCACAAAAGCCAACCCCAAGTTCCTGGGAAGAAAAGCCCCCCACGTGCTTCTGCATTCTCCCTTTTGCTCCACGCACAGCAAAATACCCACCTTGGAGTTATGATCACTGAAGAAGATACATCAGTGGCCCCCTGTGTGCGCATCAGGGGGCCCTGCCCAGCGAGGCTGCACTTAACAGAAACACAGCAAATGCCACCAAGTAAGAGGAAAACAACCTCTGTGTCTGTCACGGAGAAGCGCTGGAGGACAAGCAGACTCTAGAACCAGATCCCCAGGAGTCCGAATCCCGTCTCCCCTGCATGCTAGTCATGTTCTTAATCTCTCTGTGCCTCAACATTCCCGTGTGTAAAATGGGCCCAACGATAATAGGCTCCACTTCGTGGGGGCTGATGTGTATCTGAGGAGTGGGCACTCCTGACATGTCTAGAACAAAGCCTGGCACATGGGAAAAATTCCCAGTGTTGGTTGTGATAGAGAATCAGACCTAGGATCCAATCCTGACTCCATTGTGTTCTCAAAGTGCCCTTGGCAAGTGGCTTGCCTCTCTGGGTCTCAGGTTTTTCGTGTGGAGAATGAGGGTGACAAGAGGCCGTGTCCCAAAGGATCTCTGTGGGGGGCATGCTGTAACGTAGGGTAATACTACCAGCTGGGAACAATTTCCGGGACTTGCACGTTCTTCTGTAATCCTTGTCCGGGGGAGACAGACAAATGCAGTGGCTTTACCTTACATTCACAAATCCTTGCGCACTCTTCCCTTCAAGAGGGAGCGCTCTCCTTGGGTGTGCGCTGAATTTAGTCAACAGGAAAAGCAGCATGTGACACTGGCATGTGAGGCATCTGAGGTGAGAGGGTCACTGCGGCTTCCAGCTCACTCTCTCCTGGGATCATTCCCCAAGGGGAAGCCAGTCGCCGTGTTGTGAGGACACCCCACAGCACTGTGGAGAAGCTCACAGGAGGAGGAAATGAGGCTTGTGGCCAACGGCCTGACTGTGACCTCACAGGGGGGACCCTGATCCAGAACCACCCAGCTGAGCCACCTCCAGATTCCCTGAGCCTCAGAAACTATAAGAAAATACAACCTTATTGTCTAAAACTTCCAATTTTGGAGGGGGGGGGTGGGTCATGCAGCAAGAGACAACTGGTCTACCTAGAAGCAATTTTCTCCATCAGCAAAATGAGGACAATACCAATTTCCCAGGGTTTGAGGTTTAATGTAATAAAATCACAAACTCCTGCTTGGCACAGATTAAATGCTCAGTAAAACTCTCTATTGTTACCATTATTATTCTCTTGCTGTACTAGATTGTTAAATGTCTGAAAAGGAGAAGTCAGCAAAGATCATTTCATGGAAAGCTTTCTAATATGGGTGAGTTTGGACTTGACCCTCGGGGCATCAGAAGGAATTTCAGCAAGGTAGTGAAGGGCAGACTGGGGTTTTGCAACAGCCATGCCCCGGACCCAGGCAGGAGCGCCCTCCCCTGGGAAGGCTGGGGCTGCATCCCGGGTAGAGAAAAGTGAGGTGGTCTGGTCTAGGGCAGGGGCCGTGGAGACAGAGAGGAATTTAAGAAGCAGGAACAGCAGAATGGGGGAAATGTCTGGTAATCGGGGGAGTCTGAAAAAGGAATAGTTGACATTGAGAATGAGGATGGGCAGGGATGAGGCCATGTGACTTCCCTGCCCCGCCCCCATCCCCACCATAGCAAAGCACCACAAACAGCCGTTCGAAATGACACAGATAAATTACATCACAGGTCTGGAAGCCAGAGTCCCAAGGGAGTCTTAGGGGACAGAAATCAAGATGTAACCAGAGCTGCATATGGCTTCTGGAGGAAGTCCATTCCTTCTCCTTTCCAGCTTCTGGAGTCTGCCCACATTCCTTGGCTCATGGTCCCTTCCTCTGTCTTCACAGCCAGCAGTATGACATCTTCCAACCTCCCTCCCTCTCTCCCTCAAACTCCCTCTTTCATTCTCTGACACTCCTGCCTCCCTCTTAAAAGGGCCCCTGTGATTACATTATACCCACTCAGACGATCCAGAATAATTTCCCCCATCTCAAGATCCTCAATCCCAACTGCAAAGCCCAACTGTGTAAGGTCACAGATTCATAGAGTCAAAGGATTTGGATGTGGACAAATTGGCAGGCGGGAAGGAGATGGTGGGGGAGCCTCGTTATTCTACCAACAGATGGGGTCTGGGATCCTGGTCAGGGACAGAAGAACACAGGATGCCAGTCACCCTTTATTAAACCCCAAACAGTTGACTGAGGCTATAAAATCTGCACTTCAGAGATCCTACAGGTCTGGGGACAGCCGTAGAGGGAGAAGAGGAAGGATGGGGTAGAGGAAATACAGTTTCTAGCCACATGACTTGTGTAAGCCTGACCCCATAGGTCTTTCCCAGCAAAGGGGAAAAGAAGGGACATTCAAGACTGAAGAAATCAGCCTGGTGATGCCCAGAGGCATCACTCCTGCTAACATGGAATGTGTTACCTTCTGGATGTGGTGGGGCTACTCTAGGATAGCCCCACCCAACTTGTCCTTGTTCCTCCTATAGTCTAAATCCTCCCAGGGCTCCCTATGATCTTCAGGATGAACTCCAAGCTCACTAATATGGCACCCAAGACCCTACCTAGTCTTACACTGGTATCCCCCACCGGCCTCATTTCTCCCTTTCCCTCCAAAACCTAGTCATCCTAGACCAACTAAAGCCCTCATAGTGGACGCTGTTGATGCTCTAAAACCTCCTGTAGCAGCTGAAACACCCATCCCCCAGCTGCTGTGAGCATTGCCTGTTAACAGCTCACTGCTTCCCCTTCCCCGGTGTCTGCCCAAACCCTCAGACGCAGCCCAGCTGGTCGACAGAGTTTCAAAAGCCCAGCCCCATGGTGAGATCAACACAGGGCATTCCTTAGGCTCCAGATTCCCCATGGGATCAGGCTGAGGTTAGATTCCAGCGGAGACCACCTCCTTATAATGAGGCAAAAAAAAAAAAAGGCAAGAGAAATGTAGCTTAAATTAAATGTCCTTAAAGCTCATCAGCCCGCACCTGAAACACGTAGAGTGGGACCTTCCTAGAGGAACTCATGGCTGCCTTACTGCCTTCATGCTTTTGTTTTATTAAAGACTAAAATAAGCTTATCTCAACAGCAGCAAGGTCCCAGAAGCCTTGCTTCCAAATTCCTTAGAGACTTAAGCTATCCTTAAGCCCCACTAACTTACAAGTGTATAATCAGTCACCTCTCACAACCCCAGTACTGCTCTTTCTGCCCGCAGGTCCTGTCCCTGTGCTATAATTAAATCACCTTTTTGCACCAAAAATGTCTCAAGAATTCTTTCTTAGCCATTTGTTCACGTGCCCCGCTTCATAATTTTATCATTTTGGTGCCCTTACGTGGGGCTGAGAGTCTTTGCATCTGGACTCTGAGCCTCGTGCAAACTTGGTGAGTATGTTCTCTTCTCCTCCTTTACTCTCATCTCAGGGGCCTTTCGAGGAGTATGGTCTTCTTGGAACACTTTCATGCCATGCTGACTGCTCAGGCTGCAAGCCTCTAGCCCGTGGCTACTCTATGGGGAGGAGAAAAGGCAGGAAGTTAGTACCCTGGCCAGAATGGTAATAAGATCCAGAAACCTGATGCCCTTTCTTTATTCCTGTCCTTGTACAAAGTTGTCTGTCTTGGGCACAGGACAGCCACCTAAGTCCCCAGGATGGCTGCCAAGCTTAAGACTCCCATGGGAGGTTTCCTCCTCATTGGTCTAATGCGATCCCCTCCACATCTCTGGTCCAGCTGCTTCTGGCCGTGAGACCTCTGCTCAGAGCCGGGGGAAACCAGTACCTGATTGAATTAGAACCCACCTCCTAGGGAAGTCAGCTGTAAGCACTACACGTGTCGGAATTTCTATCTTTACTCTTTTTCATCAGTGTCCCCTGACTACGGAAGTTGTCTCTTCTGCAGGAAACAGAATAAACAGGTCCATCCCTGAATTGCCCTAAATCAGGACCCCAATCTAGGGGCCTCGTGTAGAAGTGTGTTTGGCCACTAGTCAGGCTGATAAACTCCCTCCTGATATATTGGATGATTATCTAAACAGGCCTCCTCCTTAAGGAGCCCCCCCCCCTGCCCCCAGATCACAGGAGTCTTTTCCTTCTGTTTCATTCTTGCCCTAATACACTTGGTACCTGTGCTGCCCTTAACCTTGTTTTTCGGTTCCACTCTTCAGCTCCGTCAGAACACCATCCTGGGTTTAAAAAAAACAAAACAAACAAACAAACAAACAGACAAAACAACGGTTACACTTGCTCAGCTCTTTCTCTCCCTCCTACCAGGCTACCCTCCCTCACCTCCGCTCAACGTCCTCCCCAGCAAACCCCCCATGCCTGAGAGTCCTCATGGGAGGGCCCAAGCTCCCAGACTCCAAACAAGGGCCAACTATGTGAACATTTTGCTGAACAGGCGCGTTAGAAAATGGAGGAGGGTCAGTAATATCTCCTCCAGACCGAGAAGTCACTTTAAGACCGAAAAGCAAAGCAAGCCACTGCATAGAGCCGACAAAGTTGTGTTCAGGGTGTCTTACGGACAGGGGGATCAGGTGGGCGACCCCCGCATCCTCCGCAGCTACTCTCCGCCCAGTCCTGACGTAATCCCCAGCTTTTATGGAGCAAGGGGCATGGTGGTGAGGTCACGGGGTCGTTACCTAAAGTGGGGCCTTCTGTGCATCACTTTAGGGAAGATCAGAGCACCCACAGGCCTAGGATTCGCAGCCCCTAGAGAGGTCATTGCACCTGGCGGGGGCCAGCGATGGAGTGAGTCCTGTCAGCGTTCCTAGCAGGTTATCCAAAGAATCAGATACCTGGTCTAAGCAGGACACTGACCGCTCAGAATGGGCACTGGCTGTGAGCCTAAGACAAGATCCAGGGGCCGCCTCTGGGGCCAGCCACTAATGCATCAGCAGCTGGGTCACGGGATATCTGACGGTAAAGTCAGCTATATGCGGTTGGCTTGGAGTCATGACTCCGTACCAGCTAGAATGGAAATATTTCCATGTCTTTTTGGGTTTAAGGTATACAATGTTTCATTTGATATGTTTCCATATGGCCATCTGACGGCTGCCAGGGCATTACCTAACACCTCCGTCTCTATCCCGTCACGTAATTACCGTTTCTTTTTTCTGATGAGAACAGTAAGTAAGACCCAGTGTCTTTGCACTTTGTTAACTATAATCACACTGCTGTGCAGGGATCCCCAGAAGTTATACTTACTCGTCTTCTAACTAAAAGTTTGTGCCTTTCAACCAATGTCTCCCCATTTCCCCCACCTCACCCCCACTCCTGGTAATGACCATTCTTTAAAAAAAAATTTTAATGTTTATTTATTTTTGAGAGAGAGAGAGAGACAGAGCATGAGCAGGGGAGGGGCAGAGAGAGAGGGAGACACAGAACCAGAAGCAGGTTCCAGGCTCTGAGCTGTCAGCACAGACTCTGACGTGGGGCTCGTACTGGTGAACCACAAGATCATGACCTGAGCCGAAGTCAGATGCTTAACTGGCTGAGCCACCCAGGTGGCCCTGGTAGTGATGACTTTATTCTATTTCTACACATTCCACTTTTTTAGATTCCACATACAAGTGAGATCATAACAGTATTTATCTTTCTCTGTTGGACTTATTTCACTTAATATAATGGCCTCAAGTTCTGTCCTTGGTGCTGCAAATGGCAGGATTTTCTTTTTTTTTTTTTCTCCTGTCTAAATAATATTCCTGTGTGTGTGTGTGTGTGTGTGTGTGACATGTTCTATCCATTCATCCGTTGATGGACACTTAAATTGTTTCCATGTCTTGGCTATATTTGTGAGCAATCCTGAAATGAACATGGACATACAGATTATCTTTTTGATATCAGGTTTTGATTTCCTATGGCTATATACCCAGAAGTGGGATCACTGGACAATATAGTGCTTGTCCAAGAGAAATAAAAGCATATATCCACAGAAGGATTCCCCCCACAGATGTTCGCAGCTGCTTTAGTCACAATTGCCGAACTCTGGACAGAGTTCCAACGTCCATCGACAGGTGATGTATCTATGCAATGAAAACAGAACTACTGAGCCCCTCAACAACGTAGATGAAGCTCAGAGACCTTATGCTCAGGAAAAGAAGCCAGACAGGACACAAAAGAGTGAGGTGCCTGGGTGGCTCAGTCAGTTAAGCATCAACTTTGGCTCATGTCATAATCTCACGGTTCGTGGGTTTGAGCCCCATGTCAGGC
This sequence comes from Lynx canadensis, assembly GCF_007474595.2. Taxonomy (NCBI): domain Eukaryota; kingdom Metazoa; phylum Chordata; class Mammalia; order Carnivora; family Felidae; genus Lynx; species Lynx canadensis. Next base: position 4,859,689 of record NC_044304.2, on the reverse strand, counting down.
TCTGTGCTGACAGCTCGGAGCCCAGAGCCTGCTTCAGTTTCTGTGTCTTCCTCTCTCGCTGCCCCTCCCCTGCTCTGTCTCTCTCCCTCTCTCTCAAAAATAAATAAACATTAAAAAAATTTTTTAAAGACACAAAACAGCAAACACTTGAAGAATTCTGTATTAGGGCTCCCCAGAGAAGCCAAAGCAAAAGGAGAGAGGGATTCCAAGGAATTAGCTCTTGTGATTGTGGGGACTGTCATGTCAGAAATCTGTAGGTCAAGCCATCAGGCTGGGGACCCAGGTAAGAGCTGATGCTTCTGTCTTGAGTCTGAAGGTTGGAAACTCAGGCAGAATTTCTAGATTTCTATGTTGCAGTCTGGAAGCTGAAGCAGTCTGGAAACAAGACCCATCCGCATTATGGAGGGTCAGCTGCTTTTCTCAAAGTTGACCTCTCTCAATGTTAATCACATCTTTAAAATGCCTTCAGGGGCACCTGGGTGGCCATCAGGCTGGGGACCCAGGTAAGAGCTGATGCTTCTGTCTTGAGTCTGAAGGTTGGAAACTCAGGCAGAATTTCTAGATTTCTATGTTGCAGTCTGGAAGCTGAAGCAGTCTGGAAACAAGACCCATCCGCATTATGGAGGGTCAGCTGCTTTTCTCAAAGTTGACCTCTCTCAATGTTAATCACATCTTTAAAATGCCTTCAGGGGCACCTGGGTGGCCATCAGGCTGGGGACCCAGGTAAGAGCTGATGCTTCTGTCTTGAGTCTGAAGGTTGGAAACTCAGGCAGAATTTCTAGATTTCTATGTTGCAGTCTGGAAGCTGAAGCAGTCTGGAAACAAGACCCATCCGCATTATGGAGGGTCAGCTGCTTTTCTCAAAGTTGACCTATCTCAATGTTAATCACATCTTTAAAATGCCTTCAGGGGCACCTGGGTGGCTCAGTTGGTTAAGTGTCTGATTCTTGACTTTTGGCTCAGGTCATGATCTCAGGGTGCTGAGATCGAGCCCTGCACCAGGATTCTCTTTCCCTCCTTGCCTCTCTCTCTCTCTCTCTTTCTCTCTCGTAAACAAACAAATAAATACCTCTACAGCAGCATCTAGACTGGTGTTTGACCACACAACTGATCACCATACTCTAGCCAAGCAGACATAAAATTAACCATCACAAAGTCCAACAACAGGATATTCTAGAAAATGCAAACCATATATTGTTGGTGGAGGGGAGGGGGACAAATCCTGGGGTGAGGACTGGAGGCAGAGGGAGAAGGAGGGAGAACAGGGGGCTTAAAGAAAGTTAGGGAGATGATGGAAAGGTTCTGTATCTCCAGCAGAGGCTTTCAAAACTCATCAAATTTTACGTTGTGAAAGGAAGCAGTTTCCTGTACATAAATCACTGCTTGATAGACTTAGAATTGACCCCAAAATAAAGAGTGCCCACGATTCCACCGAAGTGTTTCATTGTGCATCGACGGAAAGGAACCCAATTAGTTTATGCTATACAAAGCGACCGAAAGACACGGGGTGTGAGTTTCTGTGGTGGGGTGTGGCCTCTGACATTTGTTTTCCTGTAGAAGCTGATCTCATTTCACAGCGATGAACACATTTGCCCTAGAAAACTATAAAACATTCTAAATCTATACTTCCTCAAAAGTTAACCATGAGACATCCAAATGCCTATGGCTTCTGTTTCCTAACTGCACTCTGACCCGAGAAGCAGTATTCCTTGGGCATCCATCCTTGTGGACAGACTCGGTCACCACGTTTGGAACCAACATTGGATGCCATCGTGGGAATGCGTGGGGACTTGCTAATTCCTTTGGAGCGGATACCTGGCGATCGCCAGAGTTCCTACCCCCCCCCCCCCCCCTCACTCTCCCAATTTCTGCAGAAACTCAGCGCCCTGGATGGTTTCTGCGAGCGCCGCATCTCACGAGGGCAGAAGCCACAGCCCGAGGGATTGTTCCCCCGGATCTCACTCAGACGATGCCAGAAGGAGGATGTGGACGTGCAGAAGCTTTGAGAAGGCAGTAATAAGCCATCATATTTGTTCCCCAAACACGGGGCCCCGGAACCCAGGCAAACAGAGGGCAGAATCTGAGGGAAGTGAAACTCCAAGAATGTAAGAAGTGGTGGTCTAAGAAGACTGTGGTGAAAACAGGATTTTTTTTTTCCATCCCTCACAGGACTCCCGTGCTCCTGTGCAAGGTGCCTGGCCGAGGGGGACACCAAAGTTCGTCATGCGCTAAGTGGGGCACCCTGGGAGCGTGCCTGCACCTGCCGAGGTGGGGGGCACCTTCTTCTAATCTTCACAAAGACTTGGAGCAGGCCAGCAGGGGCCACCATAGGAAGCTCTCGCAATGGGGGGGGGGGTAATTTTTACTAATTTTTTTAAATTCTTGATCGCACCAAGCTCATTCTTCAGACAACAGAGTGGTCTAAAAAACTAGAGAGAGGGGGGGCACCTGGGTGGCTCAGTCGGTTAGGCGTCCTGCTTCGGCTCAGGTCATGATCTCGCAGTTCGTGGGTTCAAGCCCCGCATCAGGCTCTGTGCTGACACCTTGGAGCCTGGAACCTGCTTCGGATTCTGTGTCTCCTCTCTGTCTGACCCTCCCCTGCTTGCACTCTTTCTCTCTCTCTCTCTCTCAAAAAGAAGTAAACGCATAAAAAATTTTTAAAATAAGTAAACTGGGGCGCCTGGGTGGCGCAGTCGGTTAAGCGTCCGACTTCAGCCAGGTCACGATCTCACGGTCCGTGAGTTCGAGCCCCGCGTCAGGCTCTGGGCTGATGGCTCGGAGCCTGGAGCCTGTTTCCGATTCTGTGTCTCCCTCTCTCTCTGTCCCTCCCCTGCTTATGCTCTCTCTCTCTCTCTCTCTCTGTCTCTCTCTCTCAAAAATAAAGAAATATTGAATTTTTTAAAAAAATAAAAACTAAAGAGAGAGAGAAAAAACCTGTCCCATGCTTGACTTGGTTTCCTGAAATTCCACTATTAGTCATTCCTTTGGACAAAAGCATTTCTCTTCCAGAAAACTCAGGGCATTGACCTAACAGGCTCCTGAGAGCCTTGCCAGGCTTGATGATTCCTCTGCCCGAAACACAAGTTTCCTCCCCACTTTTCCACGGTGCACTTTCTCCAGGAACTCCGGCCTCGGCACAGACGTGAACAATCCCCCCCCCCGCCCCCCCAACCCCAGGGCTGGTGACTCAGCTTTCCCCACTTTCTGCTTTCAGAGGCCACCGTGTCCTGGGCAGGAAGGGAGATGCGGATTATATAAGATGCCTGGCCTGTCTGATGTCTCTCTGTGCTTTTCCCAAGTGGGTCAGAAGTGGGGGAGACTGGTACTTGGGGCGCCCGGGGGGCTCAGTCGGTTAAGCGTCTGACTCTTGATTTCAGCTCAGGTCCTGATCTCACGGTTCACGGGCTCCAACCCTGCATCAGGCTTTGCACTGACAGTGTGGAGCCTGCTTAGGATTCTCTCTCTCCCTGTCTGTCTCTCTCTCTCTGCCCCTTCCCTGCTCGCGCACACACACTCTCTCTCTCTGTCTCTCAAAATAGACGAATAAACATTTCCGAAGAAAAAGATGGCCACTAGAGGGCAGCACATAGCTTCAGATTAGTGCCTGAGCACGGCAGAGAGAGTTTAGGTGACCTGAGACCTCAGTCTTCAACACCAAGGAAACACAGCATTTTGGGTCCCTGAGGAAAGGCTGTCCTCGAGTAAATACTCCCCATGCAATAGGATGGGGCCCTCCATGAAAATCTGCCGCAGGAAGAAACTTTGGGAGGTGACCGATATGTTTTGTCCTTGATATTGGTGATGGTTTCACAGGTAGAAACAGTATCCCCAAACTCACTGTGATGCGTACATTCAACATGCACAGCTTTTTAGGTATTGATCATACCTCAGTAAACTAGTTTTAAAAAGAAGAAAGGAAATCTGCCCCAAACCTGATTTCACTGAACTTCCACCATTAGAGAGTCACTCCTTTAGATTAAGCATGTCTCTTCCAGAAGATAACAAGGTACTGACTCAACAGCCCAAGTGGAAGCCCCTGGAAGGGATTAGAGAAACGGGAAGGGCCTTGAGACCACAGTAAAAGGTTCTGGATAGAGTCCCTTCCACCTACAAGACATTTCACCACCTTCTTAACAGTACAAACATGAACATACTCCTCAAAGACCCCAGATCCAACCTCCCCTTCTGGGAAAATCCTTGCCCCTCTAGGCCCTTCCATCTGTATTTCTCGCTCTGGCCCCATTCTGGCCTCTGGAGGCTGGGAGCACTTGTATCCAGGAAGACCCTCATATTAAGACCTCCGGGCATCCCTCGGGACATGTCCTTCCCTGTGGCTTCGGGGGAAGGAATAGGGGTGTCATTAGGCAGCATGACGAGGCTGATCAGCTGTGAAGCCAAAAGCATCAGGAGCCCCTGGTGGTGCCCAAATCTGGGCTCATACAGACGGGCTTGTGGACAAGCACACATGTGCAGGTACACACACAGACACACTCACACACACATTCTTTCCCTGCTCTCTCCTCCCTTCCCCAAGCAGGCACCCAGGTCGGCAGAGCAGGTCGGGACAGTACTGCCACCGTCCACCAGGGGGCGAGCTTGGCTTTACTTTGCAGCCTTCTGCTGCGGAAATGCCTCCAGGTCGTGGGTCTTGCCTTTCTAGATGTTTCTGCCCGATCCAGGGGCTGCCCGCCTGTGTCTGAGGTCTGCCGCCATCAACTTCACGTACGGATGTCTCCATCTGAGTCTGTGAGTGCCCAGGAGAGGGCGCACGAACGAGTCTACTTGAGGGTGTGGGTTTCCAGGGTTGGGCTTGTGAGGGTGTCTGGCTGAGCCTCCGAAACGTGTCTCCACGTCCGTGTACAGCAGCCTTACATATGCACGTGTGTGTGCGCACGCAGGATTGCCTGTGGACACAGCGCGGTGGTAGTGTTGTATCCGTGTGTGGTCCTAGTTTTCAGTCTGTGTTTGACGAGTTTGCAGGAGCATTTGGGTCTGGGGTCTGCTGGCCTGCTGCGGTGTGGGGAGCATCACTGCGCCTCTGTGTCTCTAGACCAGTCTGTCTGCAGTTGCACGCGGGCAAAAGCTTTGTGTCTGGCTGTGTCCACCTGTGCGTCCGCGTATAATCGGCCGCTTGTGTGTATTTGGGGGCTGTGTTTCTTCCTGACCATCTGTATGTGCGTTTGTCCCGATGCTGCGGGGTTTCTTTGTGAGGCCCTTCGTGTACACGTTATGTCTGTGATACGGATAGAATTACATCCTCCCCCAAATCCACATGGTGAAGTCCTCAGCCCCCCAGCACCTCAGAACATGACCTTATGTGGAAATAGGGTCTTTGCGGATATAACGAGTTAAGTTGAGGTCCTTCTGGAGGCAGGGTGGGTTCTAATCCAGCCTGACTGGTGTCCCCATAAGAAAAAGAACTTTGGGCACAGACATGCACACAGGCAGGATGGCATGTGAACACTGGGTTGTGCGGCCGTGAGCCAAGAAGCTTCCAGAAGCTCAGAGAGGCGTCCTGGAACAAATCCTTCTCGGGCATCTCCGGACCGAGCACCCCCTTGATCTTGGACTTCCGGCCTCCAGAACTGAGACAGTAAATTTCTGTTGTTTAAGCCATCCCGTCTGTGTCCTTTGTTACAGCCGCCCAAACAAGCTGATAGAGTGTGTGTGTGTGTGTGTGTGTGTGCACTCGTGCACAAGTGTGTGTGTGCATCCCCAGGCAGCCAGACGCAATTGATTGCCAGCATTAGAGAACCAGGACATTGGGGGGCTGCTGTGTGTAACCTTTCTGCACCAGCAGAGGGGATGAGAGCTGTGCCTTCGAACCCAGCTCCCCAACCATCAGCAGGCCCCTCCGGGGCTCACCTGAGGCCCGTCATCCTCACCACCTCCTCCGGCACGTGTCTTCAGGAAGCCAGCCACAGGCTCTCCTGTCCTGGCCCCTCTGGGGGACATGTAAGAAGACAGGTCCTACACTGGGCCTGACCTGGGCTCAGTTTGACACTTAACTCCAGCCCCACTCTCTCCCTTCCCTCCTAAGAAAAGCAAACCAGTTCCCAGAATCCACAAAGCACACCCTCACTTGCACCTCTCCCTTAAGAAATGTCCCTGCATTTTTCTTAAATACTCCAGCTCATTGTTCAGGTACCACCCTAGATGTTCCCTCCTCCAGGAAGCCCTCCCTGACCATCCCCTCACCCCAAGACTGGATGAGCTATGTCTGTCTCTTTTCCCATAACCCCTCGCGTCCCTCAGTATGAAACACGTCACTGTGTGTTCTGATCACCTAGCTGATGAAGAGTCCCCGTTAGATCGTATGCACTTTGCAGGCAGGTCTGTGCCCGATTCGGTCACAGGGCACAAAGCTGGTGTATGCGTTTGCTCAGGCTGCCGTAACAAAGTGCCACAGACAGGCCAGCTTATGCAACGGAGGCGTGTTGTCTCACAGAGGCCAGAAGTCCAAGATCAAATGTCAGCTGGCTTGGTTCTTTCTGGGGGTTGCTCTCTTTGGTTCACCGATGATCCGTGAATGTCTGTGTCCCCATACTTCCAAGGACACAGGTCACATTGGATTAGGGCCCACCCTAACGACTTTGTTTTGATTCAGTCACCACTATAAACACTTTATCTCCAAATACAGTCACATTCTGAGGTCCTGCTTAGGACGTCAGCTCCTGATTTGGGAGGGGATGTAGGTTACCCCATAACAGCAGGTGTCATTAACTGCTTATCACAAACACAAGTGAATGAATCATGAATGAATGATTTAAAGGTCTCTCTGGTCGATTCTCGCTTTGCTCCAAATACTCACACCTCTCTCTGTGTGAGGATTAAACATTCCTGCCCTGTTAACGTCACTCTTAGTTGTTCAACCTGCTTTAGCCAGCGCAGTGCACAAGGAAGTGGTTCTTCCATTCTCCAGAAGAAACTCTGAGAGCCACTGAGTGGTCCTGACATCTCTCCTTTCTTTCTGCCATGAGCCTCGTGTATCCTGAGCCTGGTATGTCTCAAACCGTGTCTTCTCCTTCCGGAAACTTCTTCAGCACAGTCGAAGCTAATACATCAAGGAGTTGTTTGTAAGACACGGAGATTGGAAAGTCACTCGTTACTGCAGAACATGTGGCCTAAAGTGACTGACTTTACAGCTTGTACCGTAAAGACCCCCAGGTCTGGGGTGAGAGCCCAAGGCATCACTGGGGTCAAAGCTCAGCCTGTGGCTGGAGGACGGTGATGCTTAGGACCTCCAAGAACAAGTTCATAACCTCAACCTCATCAACACCATTGAATTAGCCCAGGTAGCCACCTTAAGCAAATTTCATGGCGTGGCTCAGGGGGTGAGTCATGGGGGAGGGCAGAAAACCCCCACATGGTCCTGACCTCTGTGACTCCAATACCCCCTTTCCAGCTACATGGTCCTTCAAACACAGAAGACGCTTCCAGACTCCGGCGTCCAGATCCCGCACCTGGCCAGGTGTGCACAGGTGTCTGGGCCCTGGTTTCCTCTGCTTGAAGACAGAACTAGGAAACCTACGGTTCCCACCAGCTGCTGGAGTGATGGGTAAGAGGGTGGCTTTGCACGTCATCGCTGGACAAGTCTACCCCCCCGGACAGGTGACTTCTCATCTTCCTCTAGTTCAGAGAAGTGAAGTCACTTTCCCAAAGTGTTACAGCTAATTTTCCAGGACCAAAACTGACCTGAGGATCTCCCCGGAGTCCTGGCCATGCAGCTCCACTGTCCCCAGAGCTGGTTGTAGCATCAGGCCACGTTGCATGTTTGACAGGAGGGCTGCCTCTGTTATTAGTGTGCAGTGGGTGACAGTCAGAAGTGTTAACTATTTCCCCCCAAATCAACATATAGCCCATGGCCCTTCCCCAGCCTCCAAAGGGTTATTTCTGCAACCTTCAGGAGAGTTACAAAAAAACCCAAACAGCTTTTTGGCTTTTGAGTTTCAAAAGCCTCTTTTAGTGGGGCGCCTGGGTGGCTCAGTCGGTTGAGCGTCCGGCTTCGGCTCAGGTCACGATCTCATGGTTTGTGAGTTCGAGCCCCGTGTCGGGCTTTGTGCTGACGGCTCGGAGCCTGGAACCTGCTTCTCATTCTGTGTCTCCCTCTCTCTCTGCCCCTCCTCCACTCATGCTCTGTCTCTCTCTCTCTCTCTCAAAAATAAATAATAAAACATTAAAAAAAACTTCAAAAGCCTTTTTTAGAGATTTTGCATCTTGGCTTTTGAGCCTCAAAAATCTAAGCCCCAGGAGAGGGGAAGGAAAAAAAGAGGTTAGCGTGGAAGAGAGCCGAAGCATAAGAGACTCTTAAAAACTGAGAACAAACTGAGGGTTGATGGGGGGTGGGAGGGAGGGGAGGGTGGGTGATGGGTATTGAGGAGGGCACCTTTTGGGATGAGCACTGGGTGTTGTATGGAAACCAATTTGACAATAAACTTCATCTATTGAAAATAAATAAATAAATAAATAAATAAACAAATAAATAAATAAAACTTAGAGATTATATATATAAAAAAATCTAAGCCCCAAAGGATTCCTGATAAAAGTCTGGCCATAGCGGGTTCTAGGGGCTGGAGGGAGGAAGGACTGGGGAGTTGTTGCTTAAAGGAGACAGGGTTTTCATTTTGCAAGATGAAAAATTCTGGAGATTGCTTGCACAATTAATATACACCACAGTACTGGATGGTGCACGTAAAACTGGTCAGGGTGGTTAATTTTATATGATGTAAATGTTGCCGCAATTTTTTTTAAGTAAGTCTAAAAATTAAAAGAAAAAAAAACCTGGCCATGTAGATACTTTTCCTGCAACAGGACAGGTCGTGGCTCCCCAAGGTGGGGGAGAAGAAACAGGTCCAGAGAAGCATCCCCGTATCCTATCCGCACACCCCTGTTTAGGTGGCTTCAGGGTGATACGGGAGGAAGAAGGTTCCCTGGAGCCCTATGGAACCCAGGGTTTAGCAAGCCCTGCAGACGTCCCCCCGCACCCTGCACACGGCACCTGTTGGGTAGGGATGGCTGCACGCAGGCACTGTGAGCACCCCACCCACTGACAATACCCACCCAGTACTGACAATATCCAACAGGTCAGGAGCTCCAGAAACACCTGTGGTCCTCCAGCCATCAGCACACGCACCGCCCAGATACAAGCTGTTCTCGATCAATGACTGATAGACGTTGGCGAACACACACCCCAGCTCTTTGTCCTTCAACTGCAAGGCATGTCCTACGCAGACCTCCAGGGATCCCCAACAAGAATAAGCCCCCGAAGCCCACAGTTGTCACCTGCCCATCAGGGCTCCCTGTACTGTCTCCTTCCTTTTCCCTTCTCCCTTCTCTCTCCCTTCTGGCTACTTCCCGGGATCACCTCCCGGATTAACTTTGCGCACCCAAATCCTTGTCTCAGGCTCTGCTTCTGGAAAAGCCCAACCTAAGACAGTGACCGTACAGTCTGTCACCCAAACCAGGACCCTTTGAAGAGTGAAAAGGGTCGTGATTAATAACTACACCAGGACTGTTGCAGATAAACCAAGAAGTACAGTGGTTCCACTCGGCATTTCAGGACAAACGGCCAGATGTCTTGCGTGTGCCGAGAGAGACACGGAAGACGTAGGGGAAACAGAGGTGAAGCAAAAGCAATGACATCTGTCTGCAGATGGCAGTGAGATAGGGAACCTCCACGTACCAGCTGTCTGCCCAACACCCCAGTGCCAAGGGCCCTGGAATCTTGGGGGGAAACGGACTAACATGAGGTCTCCACCTCTTAGCAGAATCGGAGAGTAATGAAGGTCCAGCACAGACAAAAACAAAGCAGAGTTAACACTTTTTGTGATCTGGAATCCGTGAGTGCAAAATTCTTCCCTGCCTCATGGGGGCCCCATTTCCTTCGTCGGGTCTTATTTTAAATTTTTTTTTTTTTTTCAACGTTTATTTATTTTTGGGACAGAGAGAGACAGAGCATGAACGGGGGAGGGGCAGAGAGAGAGGGAGACACAGAATCGGAAACAGGCTCCAGGCTCCGAGCCATCAGCCCAGAGCCCGACGCGGGGCTCGAACTCACGGACCGCGAGATCGTGACCTGGCTGAAGTCGGACGCTTAACCGACTGCGCCACCCAGGCGCCCCCGTCGGGTCTTATTTTAAATGGCACGGTAAGATGATAAAGCTGGGAGGCAGGGATCGGGGAGAGGGCTCTCATCGGTGTCCCCACGTCCTCTCCCACCCTTCCCTGTCATCCTGAACGACTACAGTCCTTCCTTTCGACATTTTATTAAAAGCTGTTGCCTCGAGCCCCGCCTTCTCGAGGGGCCCCAGGAGGAAATCGGTGTGTTATAAATTAACCGTGGCAGAGCACCATCCCAGGAGCCCTGCCAGCTGGACGCTGGCCCTCCACCATCCATACCGGTGCTCAGCCCGCTGGGACCTGTCACAGCCCCCTGGCCCTGCTGCCTGCTCATCCTGGGCTCAGAGCCTGGAGTTTCTCGTCTCTTGGCCAGTGTGCCAAGCTCAGCAGTATTCAGAGTAATCTTCCTCCACGTAGTTGGAGGGGAACCAGCCAACCTGGAGAGAGAGGAGGAAGTGGTTAGGACAGCCTCTGCACGTTCCCCGTTGTTCCCCAACACACCGGGCAGGTTCCCTCTCACCTCAGGACCTTTGCACCTGCCACACCTTCTACCTCAGAAAGTACATCCCCCAGAGGTATACATGGCTGACCCCCCTCACCCCGCCTTCCAGAGAGCTCTCTATCATATGTCACCCTATTCATAAGGTCTTCCTGACCTCATTTAAAACTGCAAACCCCACCCACCTCAACACCCCTTATCCCTATTCTTGGCTTTATTTTTCTCCATAGCACTTGTCAGCATCTTGTTGATTATATACGTTACTTATTTATTAGCTTGTTGTCTGTCTCCATACCCCCACTACCACATGAGCTCCCCGAGGGCAGGGATTCCTGTCTGCATTATTCATTAGATTCCCAAGAGCCTAGAATAGTTCTGGCACACAAGAGATTAATAAATATTTCTTTTTTTAAAATTTTTTTTCAGTGTTTATTTATTTTTTGGGGACAGAGAAAGACAGAGCATGAACAGGGGAGGGGCAGAGAGAGAGGGAGACACAGAATCAGAAACAGGCTCCAGGCTCTGAGCCATCAGCCCAGAGCCTGACGCGGGGCTCGAACTCACGGACCGCGAGATCGTGACCTGGCTGAAGTCGGACGCTTAACCGACTGCGCCACCCAGGCGCCCCCAATAAATATTTCTTAAAAGGATGGATGGATGGATGGATGGATGGACAGACGCATGGATGGGTGGATGGATGCGTGGACGGGCGGGTGGGGACACAGATGGGTAGATGGGCGGGTGGGTGGATGGATGGATGGATGAGTAGAGGGGTAGTGGGATGGATGGATGGATTGATGGGTGGATGGATGGGTGAATGGATGGATGGTGCACGGATGGGTGGATGGATACAACGATGGGTGAATTCATCATAGCCCAGACCTTCCCATATACCCCCAAAAGGCTCTCTCAAACCCCAACTGTCCTCCACTGCATACTGAGCTTACCTTCCACAATTCTTAAAAAAAAAAAAAAAAAAAAAAAAAAGTTCACCTAAGCAATTATCCAGGCTGTTTTTTCATGTATGTCCCCCCCAGTAGAACATAAGCTCCTGACCAGTGTCCTTATCATCATTCAACAAATATTTTTGAGAAACCATTACAAGCGAGGCAGTGTTCTAGAGACTAGGAATTAATTCATGGGTTAAATAAAGAAGACTCCCTGCCTTTGTGAGACAAAAATAAGAACCAGGTAGACACGAACTTCGTGTGTTAGAGGTCCCTCCTGACAGTCCGAATTCAAGCAGGCAAAAAAGCACAAAAGGCAAGAGTGGTCAGTTCCAATTATGCCTCTTCATGCATTCAATATTTATGTGTCACACACTGTTCCAGGCACTGGTGACCCCGCAGTTAACAAGATAGACAAAAATCCCTCCCTCCGTGTCCCCCAAACATGCCAACCACTCTCTCACCTCAGGGCCTTTGCACATGCTGGTCTCTGCCTGGAATACTTCCCACCTCTATGATCTTCTCACCTGGCTAACTTCACTCATCCCTCAGGGAAAACCTTGGCCTCTCTGAAGTGCTTCTGACCTGCTCCCATCCTGCCCTGTGATTCCCCATCTCAACCCTGACCACTCAGCATTGTACCTGCTTGGTTACAAGTCTATTGTCTTCACTAGACTATGAGTTTCATGAGGACAGTGCCTGAACAGCCCTCATTTTTGTCTCCTCAGCACCCAGAAGAATGCTCGACACGTAGTAGGCTTTCAGGAAATAAATGCAAGTTATGTGAAGGAATGAAATCTTTATGTCCTCTCCTCCCCTCTGACCAGGGAAGACCTCCCCACCTGCTCCCTTCCACAATTCCAGCACGCCTCCACTATAGCCAGGTCACCCCCATGCCCTTTCCCCAGGCTGCCAAGATTCACCCCAACTCACCCGGCCATAGATCTCCCCTCGCCACCAGCCTTGTTGACCTTTCTTGTTAAGGATCTTGATGATGTCACCCTCCTTGAGGGACAGCTCTGATCGGTCCCGGGCACAGAAGTCATAGCGTGCTTTGGCTGTACCAAAATACTTCGTGCTTCCTGCTGTGTAGGGGAGAGCAGAAGTGGGCAAAGGGCTTGGAGCAGATACCCACCCCCCATCTGGGGACAGTCTGCTTTCAGGAAGGTAACAGGAGGATGGAAAGTCCCTCAATGCTTCTTTGTGTAGAGGGTTAGATGCCCTGAGAGGACACAACTGTACTTCTGGAATCATCTTTCCAGCCCAACCAGTATCCAAATTTAGAAAATAATGCCATTTATGTATTTTTTTAATGGTTTCTCTATATTTATAATGAAAGAAACAGAGGAAAGCTATGGAAAAATTCATTTTACGCTGTTAATATTAATTATCCTCAAGAGGACCAAGGGTAGAAAAAGAGGAATAAAAGAAAGATGAACGGGGGGGGGGGGAACTTTTCATAGTAAACTTTTCATAGTAAAATGTTAAGCAACACTGTGGAATGTAAAACTACTTTGTAGTATTTCTGCAAATGTGCTGAGATCCGTGTATACATCAGGGCAAATCAGCAATGTGCAGACAGATACATTTATTTCACTGGGTGATGGGGATCCTCCATTAAGGATTGGAGTCCTGATGTTATGTTGCTGCTGCTTTTTCAAAAACGTAATATTTTAACAATAATTAATTTAAAAAAATTTTTTGTACATTTATTTTTGAGAGACAGAGTGAGACAAAGTGAGAGTGGGGGAGGGGCAGAGAGAGAGGGAGACACAGGATCGGAAGCAGGCTCCAGGCTCCGAGCCGTCAGCCCAGAGCCCGACGCGGGGCTCGAACTCGCGGACCGCGAGATCGTGACCTGGCTGAAGTCGGATGCTTAACCGACTGAGCCACCCAGGCGCCCCACAAAAATTAATTTTTAAATCCCTCTTTTTAAAAAAAATTCTAATGTATAAGAATTCAGAAACTTCAGGATGCACTCCAGCAAAATGAAATGTGGGTCAGAGTAAGGAATTTAAAAAATAAAGAAAAATATGGAAAACAAGAAATACAGACACAGGCTAAATAATTCTTGATATTGTATTTGAGAAGTCAAATGCAATCGTTAAGAAAAAGTTCCTTAAGCATACGTTGTAATTATTTTAGTTCACAGCGCACTGTATCCAACATCCCAGATAATGTCAGTGAACCTATGGGTGAGAGAGGCAATTTTGCCTTTTTTGTGGGAGAAGGTTATAGATACTCATTAGCGCTTGATATTGACCTCTACCTGGTGGTTTGCTGATGGCTCTCCTCTCAGGCTCCTTGAAGGGGAACTGCAGGCAGGTGTCCAGAGACTTGAAGCAGTCCTTCAGGGAATTCTGCTGGTAAAATTCCACCAGCTCCTGGAGGGACAGAGGGACGGAAGCTCTGCCAGTGGGCCAGCCCATGAGGGGCCAGGGCTGGAAGGGGTTACAGCTAACTCCTCGGGTGCAGCAGATCCCTCTTCTGACCTCCCTGGCAAGTGACTCCTGGACTGTTCCCCATGACGGGGGGCTCATTCCCTTCCTGAGCAACCAGGACTGTTTTATGGGGAAGAGATCACATTGCCTAAAGCTGGTTCTCTTAACAGCCAACTCACTTGATAATAAATTTAACAAATAATCAACTTGCCTGATACACAGCTCACCAAAATCAACCCCCCCCCATGGATATCAAGAACCTTATTTGTATAATTAATTATTATAATAAGAATAATAATTCTGTTTATTGAACACCTACTATGTGCTGGTCAGTGTGCAATCACACATCATCAGAATGTCCTAATAACCGTGAAAGGAATACATTCATGATTCCCCCATTTTAAAAATGGAGAAACTGAGTCACAGAGAAGCCAAGTTCCTTGTCCAGGGTCTCATATCTGGAAAAGGGCAGATCCAGAATACAGTCCCCTGGAGGAAAGGGGCAATAGAATGTAGTGGCTAAGACAAAACAAAATCTCTCATGGTTTGGAGTTCTAGATTTCAAAAATGCCAGTATTATGAAAGACCAAAAAAAAAGAAAAAAAGAGAGAGAGAGAGAGAGAGAGAGAGAGACATTTTAGAAAGACTGACAAACTATTACAAATGAAAAGAGACTAAGGAGACAAAAGCTAAATGCAATGTGTGATCCTTAATTATATCCTGGAGGAAAAATAGAGCTATAAAAGATATATATGGGGCCATCAGAGAGTTTGGAAATTGGACTGCATATTACATAAATTTTGCAGCAATGCTCAACTTCCTGGGTATAATAATGATATTGTGATGAGGTACAAGAATGTCTATGGATATTCATGCTAAAGTATTTTTTGAAGAAGGGTCTTGACGCCTGCAACTTACCCTTATATACAGCAGATTAAATGTGTGTAGGGGGCGGGGAGGGATTAACAGAGGGCACAAAAGAGGTAACAATTAGTAAATGTACATGAAAGATTCATGAATGTTCCTCTCACTATTCCAGTAAGTTTTTGGAAATTTTTCAGAAATAAAAAAAAAAAAAAATGAGGAGCAAAATTTTCAGAAACAAGTTTGGGGGAGGAAAAAAAATTGTAGAATAAATTAACAGTCCCTAACCTTTTAGGAAGCCAAGGATCCGTTGGAGGATCGAGTGAAATCTGAGACCCTCGCCTCCAAGAAAAATACATTCAGGTATGTGCAAAATTCTGGATGTTCTACCAGAGGACCCAAAGCTCGGCAGGGATCCACAGACCGTAGGTAAGATTCATGTGTCTTAGACCCATGGGCTTAAAATGTCTAAAAGATTGCCCAAAATTACAAGGCACCAAACAGGCATTTGAATTCTCAGTGAAAAGATCATTGAACAGATGAGGTCTTGAAACAAGACCAATGCTCTTCTGTGACACAAGGTAAGGACAAAACATCGATTTCACCTGCATGTGAAATGGGATGTCCCTCAGTGACTTAAGGGAACACTGGAGTTCTTTCTACAGCATGTCTGGCACTCACTAAGTGCTCAGTAAATGCTCATTGCCATTCATCATCAGCCATCAGGGGAATGAGTTGAAAGCCAATTGTTTCACAGGGTTCTTTGAGAGGCTTCTCTGAGTGTGTGAAGGTGAGGGGGGGGGTCCCAAGATGGAGCTTCAGGGAGGGCCCTGCCTCGATGCTGGGAGACTGGGGATGGGGTAGATTGGCCCTTACCGTAAGCCCCCGGAAAGCCTTCTTCTCTGTAATCCGGTACAATCCTTCTGCTGTCATGATTTTAATGTGTTTGACCTCAACATTATACCTGGAAGCAGTGAGAGAGAGGCCCGGATGGTCACTCAGCCCTGAGGCTGGGGACCCAAGCTCATCTGTCCCCTGCCAGGTGTCAGCCCCAGTCTATACACCCCCAACCATGGAAGGCACAATCTTGACAAATTCAGGGAGGGCGAGACCACTGAATCACCTTCCCTGATTCAGAGGGTTGTTAAGAAGTCACAAAGATCTTGTGAAGAAAGACACGTTCTATAACAGAGAAGATGAGATCTATCCTTCCCCCAAGACGAAGGACCTAGAATCTATAGGATGGGAAAAGAGACCCATTTCCACCAAGATGGCAGACCACAGGTCAGTAAGGGCATGGAAGAGATATTCACATCTGCCAACAAGGAAACCTAGATAACAACAACAACAACAACAAAAATCTGACTCCAGAAAACTAGAAATGATGAGAAAAAAAAATGCTGAGCTCTCAAAAAAGCAAGGGAAATTCCCAGTGGCCAGAAATGAGGTTGAAACTAAAAACCAAGCTTATTGCACGAACTGCTACCCTACAGCGTTTGTTTATCTTGGTCACCAAGTATCTTATGCCTTGATGACCCCACAGAGACATGGGATGAGTTACTGGGTCCATGGAGGTGGAGTTAGCAGTGAGACCTGCCTACACCCCATAAGCCTGGACGGTCAAATGCTACATCCTCTAGAAAAACCACCCATCGCACAGACGGCCAATAAAAAAGGTCTGTCTCAGACTCAACACAGAAAAGTCACCCTTGTGAATTCAGAACCTCAGACCTGCCCTCATGCAGGTTTTGGTGTTTGAACTTAAACCACATGTACAGCCTGGGAAGCTAAAGAATTAACCTAAAAACAAATCCACCTGTCGGTGACCCCAATGAAAACAAATGCAAAATCTCTGGAGACCCAAGCAGCAGAAGACTGCCACCAGGAAAGCCCCACCCGAGATCACAAGACGAAATTTCAGGGGCGCCTGGGCAGCTCAGTTGGTTAAGCATCTGACTCTTGATTCTGGCTCAGGTCACGATCTCACGGTTCGTGGGATAGAGCCCCGTGTCGGGCTCTGTGCTGACAGTGCAGAGCCTGCTTGGGATTCTCTCTCTCCCTCTTGCTCAGCCCCTCCCCCACTCTCTCTCTCTCTCTCTCTCTAAATAAATAAACTTAAGGAAAAAAAGACAAAATTACAAAACCAATCCGGAAACAAGTCACCGTGAGTGAGAAGCTCACACAACAGACAGACATGAGTGAAGGGACCCACTAGCCTTGGGTCCAGGTGGCATTTCTGCCTCTCACTAGGATAGCTAAATGCCTTTTGGAGACTGTCTGGGAGGCATATCGTTTTCTTGTAGGTGTCAGTCAAGTAAAAGGAATAAGACGGATAAAAACACCCAGGACGCCACAGGGCTCAGTGAGAGATGGCTGTCAGGATAGTTCATTCCCTTCCTCCCAGGCTCCTTCCTGCAGCACCCAAATCACAGGGAGTCAGGGGTGGGAGGAGTTACTTAATGCTGATGGCAAATTCTGCTGAGTCCTTCACCCGCTGCCGCACCAAGAACGTCCCATCCGAGCGGTTGGTGAGGATACTTTCTGCCCCAGCACGCTCCATGGGGCCAGCGTACCTGTCAGGATACATCAGGGAGAGAGGTCCACACGGCCCCTATGCTTGAGCCCCCACGTTGTCATACTGAGGCCACTCTTTCCCCCATCCTGTGATTTTTCAGCAGGTGACAGTCCCAGGGCGGGCTGCTCCAAAATGGGCCACTTTGGTGTCAAGACTATTTTGGGTTAAAAAGCAATCAAAACTCTTTACCTTCCCCCCCTGCCCCACCCGACCAAAAAAAAAAAAAGAAACTGCCCCAAACGGATCCGGACAGAGCACCTGCTGGGGGCAAAGAGCTGTCAGCACAGACACATCCATTAGTCTACGAACGAAGTACCACGGACACAGAGGAACCTAGCAAGTCCTGTTTGATCAAATCCTCTGTGACCCACAGCTTTTGAGTGGCCCAGCAAACATGTGTACCAAAGATTTCCTCTTCTTCATCTTCCAGAGAAGTGCCTTCCTTCCCTTTCAAGTCCCACACCATTGCTCCCTTCTCCTTGGTTCAGAATGACGTACATGCCTCCGTTTGCCCGACTGTCTTGGGATTTCAGCGTCTGGGTGGCGTCCCCCCACACACAAAATTCAATTTGACTTTTCTCCTCTCACTGTGTCATGTCAATCTGATTCTTAGTTCCCCTAGAAGGACCTAGAAGGGGACGGGAATTCTGGCTCCCTGAAATGCCTTTTTATAATGAACTGGTAATCTCCTAAGTAAACCATTTTCCTGCATTCTGGGAGTTTGTGTTAGCAAACTGGGGACGACGTTGTGGGAACCTCTAATTTACAGCCGGTCGGTGGGAAGTCCTGGAAGCCTGGACCGGACATTGGCAGTCTCCTGGGAACCGACCCCTAACCGGTGGGGACTGCAGTCATCTCTAGGTGGGCAGTGTCAGAAATGAACTGAACTGCATGACAGCCAGCTGAGAGGGGAGAATTGCAGAACTGCTTAGATGTGGGGAAAAACCCACACACTCGGCTGAGACTGTGAGTATAGAAAAGCAGACGTTTTCCCCTTTACTCTGGAATTTGGCATTACTGGGACGGGCATTTACCGCATCCACACTCCTCGCCCGTCTCTGTGGCCACCAGGACAGAAGCTGGATGAGAGGGCTGAGACACTAGCCTCGGATACCAACTGCGAAGCGGGAGCCAAACTACTCCGCCAGCAAGGTAAAAGACAGCAAATGAAGGAAGGAGTATTTTAATGCAATACTTTTAAAAGTCAAAATGATTGCCAAAGCGGCCAGAAAGGGAGCAAGGCTCTGACATGCACCGCTTCGTGGACGGATCCCGAACGTAGGATGCTCAGAAAAGACAGCCGTGTGTGGAATGTCCAGAAAAGGCACATCCACAGACAGGAAGGGGTCAGAGGAAGGTGCTGGGGGCTGGGGAGGCAGGGGGGTGACCACACACGGGGGCAGGGTTTCCTTTGGGGGGATGGAATGTTCTAGACTCATAGTGATGATGGCCACCCAACCTTGTGAATGTAGTAAATGCCACTGGATATAAATATATTTGTGCCATAATGTAAATATATAACATAAAGAATATATATTAATATATAATATAATATTTATTATATTATATTATATTATATAGATTATATATATTATATATATTATATGATTATATATAATTAATTATAATATATGACTATATATTATATACTATATTATAATTATAATGTATAGTTATATAGTATATTATATAATATATACTATAATATAATATATATTAATTAATTATATTATAATTAATATATCATATAATATATTAATATATATTATAGATAATATACAATTATGCATGACACATAAATGTGAATATGAATGTATTATGTTATAACTGTAAATACGTAACATACATACTATTTACTAGTTTTGGATGATATGTAATTACAGATGACATATAAATGTGGATATGAATATATTTATGCTGCAAATGTAAATATATAACAAATAATATACCATTAACTTGAGGTAATATATAACTGTATACGATATATGCATGTGAATATGTAATATAAACATAAATACTAACATAAACGCCACTTTAAACGGTTAGTTTTACGTTATGTGGATTTCACCTCAGGTTTTGAAATGAATGCAAAAGAAAATCCATGGTGAACAAAATGCCAAGGCTTTAAATAAAGACAAGATCGACCTCCATACTCTTGGGTTCAACTCTTTCTACCCCCAGCCCTGTCAGGTCCTGTCTTGATTTACAGTTTTGATGTTTTGCTTATCATGGATTTAGTTTGCCTTGCTTTCGATTATTTTAAATGCCTCATTGAACCATCACGGATCTCAATGCCTGAGTGTTTGGCTGCCTCCTCCAATTCTGCACCTAAAGTGAGGGTCTCGCTCTCCTGATACAACTCCACGCCTGGTGACCACATCCCAGCAGGGGAGGGCAGACACCAGGTCTGAATCCTGGCTCTGCTACTTGGCTGCTCTGTGACCTTGGGAGCTGATTTTGCCACACTCTGGGCCCCAGTTTTCTCTTCTAAAAAAAAGGAAGATAAAACTACCCTCTGCAGAGGACATTTCTGACCAGACGAGGCTGAGGCGCCTAACACGTGGTCTGTCAGCATCATGACTTTCCAGAGGCAGGAAGGTCAGGCTCTGGAGTCAGGCAGATGGGCTCCATCCCATCTCCGTTCCCTTCCTCACTGTGTGACATCGAACAAGTCACTTCCCCTCTCTGAGCCTCGGTTGCCTCCTTCTTTCCCAAAAGGAAAGGAGAGTGGCCAAGGGTTGGTATGAAAATTCAACGCGCTCCCTAAAGCACGGACACAGCAGCCATAAGAACATTCCCGTGTTACATCATCTAAGAGGCCAGTGATCGTAAAAGGCACTGTTCCTTCATGGGCCATTATGAAATAAAAACCACTACCCATAAAAGTAGGCAGAAGACTGATACTCCGTCGATTGTAAGAGCCATTGCAATGTCAGAGATGTTAAAAACATGAAAAATAAAAAGTGCTTACTGTGTGCCAGGCACAGGACTAACAGCCCCATTAAGCCTTACAACAGGGCGCCCTGGGTGGCGCAGTCGGTTAAGCGTCCGACTTCAGCCAGGTCACGATCTCGCGGTCCGTGAGTTCGAGCCCCGCGTCGGGCTCTGGGCTGATGGCTCGGAGCCTGGAGCCTGTTTCCGATTCTGTGTCTCCCTCTCTCTCTGCCCCTCCCCCGTTCATGCTCTGTCTCTCTCTGTCCCAAAAATAAAATAAACGTTTGAAAAAAAAAATTAAAAAAAAAAAAAAAAAAAAAAAGCCTTACAACAGCCCTAGGAAGCATAAGTCGGTATTAGTCTATTTTCCGGAAAGGAAAGCTGAAGCACAGAGAGGCTGAGTTACTGGCCCAAGGTCACACAGCCGGGAAATACTGGACTCAGGATTTGAACCCTGTCAGTGGACTCCAGAAGCAACACTGTAAACACCTGCCCCTCACTGCTCTACATTCAATAGGTGCTCAAAAAACAGGGGCGAGGGGCTGCTGGTAACATCACCACCATCATTTTCCTTCCAGTGAGGCCCTAATCGCCCAAAATCAGGGACCTTCTTTTGTTTGCTCGCGCCTCAGCAGCCCTGGGCCCAGGGCTCCATCCAGCAGTCGATGCCCAGAGTTCAAAAAATGAATGAGATATTGGTTTGGAGTCGCCTTCCGTGCCCAGCCAGGGAACCCACCCCAGGGGGCCCAAGTTGAAAATAGGAAAGGTAGTTCCACTCACCAGAGATGAACAGTCAGGTCCTGAGGGGGACCCTGGGGACACAGAGACCGAGACTTAGGGTAAAGAGCCAAGGTTAGCAACGGAGTGCAGGGTGCATCACTCATATACTCATTCACTCTGCCATCATTTATTGAGTGTTTATTATACGCCAGGCACTGTGCTATTCATTGAAGACACAGCCTCAGAATCTAATGGGAGAGACTGGTCCACTTCCACTCAGGGGTTGTCCAGCCACTGTTGTAGCATGACCCTCAAGTTAAGAATGGATTTTATGGGGCGCCTGGGTGGCTCAGTCGGTTAAGCGGCCGACTTCGGCTCAGGTCATGATCTCGCGGTCCGTGGGTTCGAGCCCTGCGTCGGGCTCTGTGCTGACGGCTCAGAGCCTGGAGCCTGCTTCGGATTCTGTGTCTCCCTCTCTCTCTCTCTGCTCCTCCCCCATTCATGCTCTGCCTCTCTCTGTCTCAAAAATAAATAAACGTTAAAAAAAAATTAAAAAAAAAGAATGGATTTTACACTTTTAAATGGTTGACAAAAATCAAAGGAAGAATAATATTGCTCGGCATGTGAAGATGGGGTGAAATTCACATGCCAAAGTCCGGAAATTCAGTTTTATTGGGACAATGGTCAGGCTCACTCATTTGCACATCGTCTGTGCTGCTTTTGTACCATTTTGGCAGAGGTGAGAAATCACAAAAGAGAGCATCTGACCTACAAAGATGAAAATCTATATTATCTGTCTATTTACAGAAAGCCCAACCCCTGGTCTGAATACATGTAAAAGTGCACACTTCCACCACATCAGGACGGCTATCGTAAAATTAACAAAAAACAAACAAAACAAAACAAAACAAAACAAGAACAGAAAAATAACAAGTGTTGGGAAGGATATAGGGAAATTGGAAACCTTGTTGCGTTATTGGCAGAAATGTGAAATGGCACAGCTACTACTGAAAACAGACGGTGGTTCCTGAAAACCTAAAAATAGAATTACCGTATGGCCCAGCGATTCGTCTTCTGGGTATCTACCCGAAAGAATTAAAAGCAGGGATTCGAAGAGATATTTACACATCCGTGTTCCTAGCAACGTTACCCACGATTGCCAAAGGGTTAGGTCTCCATCAACAGATGGACAGATAAACCAAATGTGGCATGCACACACAATGGATTATTAGCCATAAGAAGACGGACATTCTGACATCTGTTACAACATGGATGAACTCTGAAAATGTTATGCTCACTGCAAAAGCTGGTCTCAAAGGGACACATATACCACTCATCCGAGGTCCCTAAGAGGAGTCAAATTCACAGAGACAGGAAGTAGATGGTGGGAGCCAGGGGCTGGGGGATGGGGTGGGGACTTAGTGTTTCAGCTCTGCAGGATGGAGAGTTCTGGAAATGGACAGTGGTGGTGGTTGCACAAACGTACGAATGTACCTAATGCCACTGAACTGTATACTCAAAAATGGCTAAAATGGCAAATTTTATACAATTTGTGTTTGACCATAATTTAAAAATAGTAATAATATGGGGCGCCTGGGGGCCTCAGTCAGTTGAGCGTCAGACTTCAGCTCAGGTCATGATCTCACAGTCTGTGGGTTCGAGCCCCGTGTCGGGCTCTGTGCTGACAGCTCAGAGCCTGGAGCCCGCTTGGGATTCTCTCTCTCCCTCCCCTTCTCTCTGTCCCTCCTCGACTTGCCCTCTTTCTCAAAATAAAAAAATAAACTTAGAAAGAAACAACAAAAATAAAAATAGCAATGGAAAGAATGTGGAACTACCACCTGTATCTAGTTCTGAAACATCACCCTAAGGGAAAACCCAAACACATCACCCATTAAACAGTCGGTCCCAAAGCCCCCCACCTCCAGCATCTGGGAACCACCAATCTGCTCTCTGTTTCTGTGGATGTACCTATCTGAGACATTTCACATAAATGAAATGATTGCAAAATGTACTCTACCAATGAAGCGTGCACTTTAAAATGGTTTTTATGTTTTTCAAATTTCACCTCAATTTTTTTTAAAGGGGAAGAAAAAAGAATGAAATATTCTGTGCACAATATGAAAAGATCCCAAGATATATTAAAAGGCAAGCAGGGGGCTGCAAAATAGTATTAAATCTTCTGAATAAATCATGGGGCAAATGAGAATTGCTATTCGTATCGACTTAGTATGTATATTAAGAAACTCCAGACAGACACTCATAAAACAAATACAATAGTAGCTATCTTGTAAGGTAGGTGGGACCAGGAGGATGGAATCCTTCAGTAGAAAGGAGAATTGTCGTTTTTTCTATCTTTTCTCAGGGCCTTCATTGTAATGAGAGAGAAGGAGGCTAGGACGGGTGTAGTTTTAAGAAGGCAGTACATTTGGAGGCAGAAATTGGAGAGATGCCCAGATCTTGGCTTCTGAATGCCGTGTCCCACTGAAAGGACCAGGGCTCCTTGGAAAAACAGGTGATTCCAAGACTGAGGCATGGGAAGTACAAGGTAGGTCTGGTTTTGTGCCAGAAAATAAGGAACAGCTCAGAGAATGCTGGGGACATATCAAAAGGACAGATGAGGGGCGCCTGGGTGGCGCAGTCGGTTAAGCGTCCGACTTCAGCCAGGCCACGATCTGGCGGTCCGGGAGTTCGAGCCCCGCGTCGGGCTCTGGGCTGTTGGCTCGGAGCCTGGAGCCTGTTTCCGATTCTGTGTCTCCCTCTCTCTCTGCCCCTCCCCCGTTCATGCTCTGTCTCTCTCTGTCCCAAAAATAAATAAACGTTGAAAAAAAAAATTAAAAAAAAAAAAAAAAAAAAAAGGACAGATGAGACAGCCTGATGGGGCTCCCGCTGGCCAAAGCTGGGACCATTTTTAGAATAAGAATCCACAGGCATTCCCTGAGATACATACACGCATACGTACCTGATTGATTAGTAATTGGATAGATACCTGCCTACATAGAATTATAGATGTTCGATACATATATAGGTATGTAGATTGATACGTAAATAATTGATAGACACACAGAGACACAGATAGATATATAGCTGATCATTAGATATACAGATGCCTGATTGATAGGTAGGTTGAGTGACTGATTGATTGACTGACTGACTGACAGAAAGGGAGGCAGCTCATCCTTACATCTGCTAATAAACTTGGACAGAACAATGACGTTGGAAATGCATAGCTCCACAGTGGAGAAACCTGGGAGACCTCAGGCCAAAAAAGAAAAAAAAAAAATCTCTAAAAGGCAATTTAGGGAAAATTGTCAAAATTTAAATATGGACTACAGGTTAAATCGTAGTATAATGTCAATGTCAAGTGTTAAATTCATGGTTGTTAAAATCACGCTACGGTTATGTAAGAAAAGGTTCTTGTTCTCAGGAGGTATTTAAGGGTGAAGGGAAAACATAGCTGTAAACTTACTTTTAAATGTCTCAGGAAAACAATAATATGAAATTTTTAAATAAAATAAAGTGTGCAGAGAAAGAACAAATGTGGACAGCTGGTGAATCTGGGAAAGGCTATTTGGAGTTGCTGGCATTATTGTAGCCACCTTTCTGGAAGTCTGAAATGATACAAAATTCAAGCAACAGAAGGGGAGTTTCCCTCTGCGGGTTCCTATTTGGGCTGTGAAGCAGGCAGAGGGGTATCTGCAGTGAGGGAGAGAGGTCTGGGGAGATGGGAAAGACCTGAGGTCATCGTAGAGCGAGGGGGCTGGGTGAGCAGAGACTGGGCACAGTGCGGGCAGGTGCGTCCACAGAAGCTGGCCCGAGAGGCCTGGGTGGCCCCAGCACCCGATGGGATAGCACTCGCTGTCTCTGAAAGGAAGCCAGTGACTGGCCAGCCTTCTGGCCACCCCTGATTTTCTGCAGTACCAGGGAAAGGACCTTCATACAGGAAGAATCAAGAGGGAAAGGATTGGTCATCATTGTCCATGTGCCCCCCGCCCCCCCACCTCCACTCTGGGCTCGGTCGACACGTTAGGCAGAGCATGGAGTTTGGGAATGACTTACCGTGATGGGCAGCCCCTCTCTATCTCAGGGGTGTTAATTCAAGGCTTCCCACCCTCGCAGGACCCTCTCCAGACCCCCCTTGCCCTCTCTCCATCAGATTTGAGGCACTTACATGCACGTAGGGCTTGACCCTGTTACAGGGAAACCAGCCAACTTCATTGGTAGCCGTATTCCTGCCCTAAATATCCGAGAGGGAAAGACACGGACGCAGAAGTTACTTGCATTCACATGCGTGTATGTGTGTGTGCCCATCTTTCTACCCACTGGCCATCTGCCCACCCATCCATCCCTCTGTGGCACGCATGACCCATGGAGTTCTAGCCAGTATCAACCACCTGGCAAGACGGCCAGCTCAGAAGGGCCAGGCCAGCCCTAGAAATCCCCATGTATAACAGCCTCCCCAGATGCCTCCTCCAAACCAGCCTCCCCTTGCCAAAGCCTTCCCGGGACCGCCTACACCCATGACCCCACACTCAGATCCTTCTCCATCACTCCCACCGCCCAGCCTGTACCTCCCACCAGTTCTGTTCGGCCTCAGCCTTGGTGAGCTCCACGATGTCTCCAGGGTTGAGCCGCAGGAAAGGACCAATGGCTCCAGGTGGTGGGGGAAGCCCATAGTATTCCTGGCACACTTCCATCTTGGGCAGGCCTGGAGGGAAGGGAAGGCGGTGGCTCAGTGCGGTTGGCGGCCACGGGTTTTCAGACCTGAGCCTCACCGCCCTCCAGGATGGCGAAAATTAGAGACCAAGAGAAACACGCCCTCGTGTGTGCCAAAAGTCCGAGACGGGCTGTCTTCACTAGAGCCCCAAACTGGAAACAACCCAACGGCCTCAATGGAATGCATAAACTGAGTGTGACAGAAGCACACAACAGAAGGTGACACAGCAATGAACAAATTACTGTCACAAGCAACCACGTCAATGAGTCTCACCAACACGACGCAGGAGGAGGACATACCACATGATTTCATTTTTACGAAGTTCAAGGAAAGGCAAAACTGACCTATGGTGGTAGGGGTCTAAGAGTGGTCCCCTCGGAGAGCCAGGCGGGGGGGGAACTGAACAGCAGTCTGGTAGAACCTTCTGTGTGGAGGAGTTGAATAATCTCTCCTGTCCAGCAGGGCAGTCATTAGTCAGAGGTGGCGAGCGAGAGCTCACAATGTGGCTAGTGTGGCTGAGTACGGGAGTTTTAAGGTTATTTAAATGAGTTTCAATTTGCATTGGACAGTGTAGTTCTAGAATTCGGCGAAACGTTCCATATCTTGATCTGTGTGGTGGTTACAGGGGTAGAAATTCATGGAGCCATGCAGTTAAGATTTGCTCACTTACACACATTACAGTATGTATTTTCTATCTCAATAAACAGTGTGTATGTGTGTGTGTATATACACACACACACACACATACGTATGCATATATATAATGGATATGTACAAGTGTGTGTATTAATATAAGTGTATATAATATATTAATATTAATTAATATAATTATATATATTAAATATAATTAATTATATTAATATAATATAGTGATATACATATACAATATGCATAAATATAAATACATATAATAGATACACACACACTTACTTTTCTAAATGTGCATCTATTTTTGACAGAGAGAGAGTGCAGAGGAGGGGCAGAGAGAGAGGGAGAGAGAATCCCAAGCAGGCAGTGCAGAACCTGATGTGGGGCTTGAACTCACGAACTGTGAGATCATGTCCTGAACCAAAATCAAGAGTTGGACACTTAACCAACTAAGCCACCCAGGCACCCCTACACACACACACACATGCACACACACACACACACACACACAAATATTTCCCCTCTATTGAGGACATTTGGGTTGTTTCTGGTTTTGACAAATAAAGCTGACATACACTTTTGTATAAACGGATTATACAACGCATATAAATCTACGTATAATTATATATACGTTCTTCTTATTGAATCATTTGTTTCTAATTTTTTATTATTTCAAATAAAGCTGATATATCTATAGCTATCTACAGACACAGATTATAGATATCTATAGATCTTTGTACACTGACATCTATATATGAATATACATAGACACGGATAGATAGATATGAAATCTGAGCCTTCACACTGACTCTGTATTATTATGAGCAAAGGTTTTACTTCCTCAGCCACACCAAACTGTTCTCACGTGTTTAATGCTGCCTGGCTTCCCTGCCTCCCAGCCTTTGCGCATGCCATTCCCTCTGCCTGGAACACCCCTGCCCTCCTCCTCACCTGCCTCACCCTCTCATCCATCAAATGTCTGCCTAAATGTCTCCTCCTCTGAGAAGGCTTCCCTGAGGGCTCAGATCTGTCAAGTCCCCCAGGTTCTATGTTCCAGAGAACCTTCTAGTCCGCCCACTACAAGGTAATGTCTTAAAATTCTCTCCCTCACCACTGTCTCAGAGCTTCTGGAGGATGAGAGGCCCCAGATGTGACCACGTATACCGTAGATATTGAACACAAGGCACCCATCACTGCTGTGATGCCACAAAATTCGTCAACATAGGAATGAGTCCAGCCTTTCCCCCCCTGCCATTGGGCTAAAATGAATCTGTGCCCTCCACTTCCCCATCCTCGAGTGGAGGGCACTCTGCTGAAACTATACATCATGATAAGATTCTGTGGCACAGATCAAGAGGAGAGGAGGTAAGGACCACCAGAGGCGTGCCGCGTTGGAAAGCAAGGAAAAAGAGGCGGTGAAGAGGAGAAATTGGACGGAAAGATAAAGAGCACCTTTGCAAGGATGGCTACTGCCCCATGCCTTCTCTTCCTAGTGTTTGAGCAAAGCAAGTAAATAATTTGGGTCATTTTTAAAGTTTTTTTAATGTTATTTATTTTTGAGAGAGAGAGGGAGACAGCATGAGCAGGGGAGGGGCAGAGACACAGAATCCGAAGCAGGCTCCGGGCTCCGAGCTGTCGGCACAGAGCCCGATGCGGGGCTCGAACCCACCAACCGCGAGATCATGACCTGAGCCAAAGTCGGACGCTCAACCGACTGAGCCACCCGGGCGCCCCCAGTTGGTTATCTTTAAATTCCTTTCGGGTTTCTAGGACTGCAACCAATGGCTCACAGCTTTACAAGCAGGACCTTATGTGATTGTTAATATAACTGTTGAGATCTGGGGCAGAGACCAGGCTTCCTCCTGCCCCACACAACGCCCACCCCGCTCAGACTCACCCAGGTCATTCCGCTTTTTGTCCTGAGGTCGGCGATGTGGCTTATCCTGGAGGGAGACAGCGAAACTGCAAGTGTGGCTCCCCAGGCCCAGCCTGGGGCCCCCTCAGCTCCTATGTGAGCACCCAGCAAAGGGCCATGCCCACTGCTGGGGTCTCCTGGGTCACCCTTCCTTATCCCCCATGATTTCTCATACAGAGAAAGGAGAATGGGGGTCTTACCTTCTTCATAGTTCCTGAAAAATCTATGGGGGGCGGGAAAGGAAATAGTCAGCATGGAAATCCCCCCCACAGGACCAAGCCCACCTGCCCCAGTCTCTCCCACTGGTACCTTGCCCATGTCGGCCACATGGAGGGACCCTTCCCAGACACTCCTTGTGTGCAGGTGCCCGGCACCGATGACAACGGTAACCCTGATAGAAAGTGCCTCTGGGATGCCAAGGGGAGATTAAGGGACGTCAGTGATGTTGACTGGACACAGCCGATCATTTTGCCAACAACGTGAAGGGTGCCCTTGGGTTCTCTTCAGGGCAAGAGAGAGATGCAGAAGCGGAAGCCCCAGGGAGAGCCTCCCACCTCCCAACCCAGGGGACAGACAGCCAGAGAAGCCCCTCTGAGGAGGACGAGCTGACCGCACCCAGGCCCCAGGCCCATCCCCCCAGACCCCTACCTCAGCAGCATCTGGCAAGCCTTGCACGACGTGGTCTCCTCAAAGGAGAACATTTGGAAGTCGTGCCCGTTGGCAGTAGCGTTCTCAGGGTAGATGTTGGAGCTGGAGAGGGGAGAGAATTCCCCATGACGGAACAGTATTCAGCCGCACAAGGGAATGAAGGACCAACACGTGCTGCCCTTTGGACGTATCGGGACAGCCATACATAAACCAGAAGCCATGTCTCCAGCCCTCCACTGATGGGCATTTGGGTGGAGACAGAGAGCAGACCGGTGGTTGCCAGGGGCTGGGAGCAGGGGAAATGGGGACTGAGTACTACATGGGTGCAGGGTTTCCTTTTGGGGGGATGAAAATGTTTTGGAACTTAGAGGTGGTGGTTACACAATATCGTGAGGCACTAAATGCCATTGAATCATACACTTTAAAATAGCGAAATTTTTGTTACGTGAGCTTCATCTCAAGAAGACGAAGAAAGGGAGCCTGGGGGGTTCAGTCAGGTTAGCATCCGACTCTTGATTTCGGCTCAGGTCACGATCTCACCGTTTGTGAGACTGAGCCCCTCTTCGGGCTCTGTGCTGACAGTGCAGAGCCTGCTTGGGATTCTCTCTCTCCTTCTCTCTATCTCTGCCCCTCCCTCACACACACACACACACACACACACACACACACACACTCTTGCTCTCTCTCTCAAAATAAATAAAACAAACATTAAGAAGAAAAAGAGGAAGGAGGAGGAGGAGAGGAAAGGGAAGGGGAAGGATAAACGGAAGGAGAAGAAGAAGGAAGAGAAGGAGGGAGAGGAGTGGGAGGAGGGGGAGAGGGAGGAGGAGAAGAAAAAGAAGAAAAAGGAGGAGGAAGAGGGGTTCAGGCTGGCGGCTGAAGCTCACACACAGAACACTGACATTCTGAGGATGCAGACAGCATGAAAAGCCTACGCTTTCCCATTTCGCAGATGGGGAAGCTGAGGTTCAGAGTGGCCCTACGGAACAGAGCACAACTGCCTCTCAGCCCCTGTCCACTGCAGAGTCCTCTGAGGACAGGGGGTGGGGGAGGAGGGGGGTCTCACATGGCCATCTCGAACTGCTCCAGCCACTTCTTCTTCAGTTCTCGTGTCTTAAAGAACAGCTCATAGCCCTGGGAACCTTGGTCCTCGATCAGGAGAAACATGTGAGTCCACTGCAGGGAACAGGGTTCAGAATGAAGACACCCGGATCTGCAGAGGATGGGACCCACACACCCTCTTCACCCCTACCCTGTGGGGAGGAAAGGGTCAGCCTCGTACAGCCTCTCAGCCCCCGGAGAACTGGGCGCGGGCACCCTTGTAAGGTTGCCTGGGAGAACCAAACATACGTGCACCAAATCTAAGAACCACGCGTGTCTTACACACACACACACAACCACACACAACACAACACACACAACCGGCATTCTAAAGCTCGAGTGCAGAGCCTCAGCTCTCCCAGCACTGGGGACCCCAGATCTGGCTTCGGAGCCCCACCTTCTGTTTCTCGCTCTCCGGAGGAATCATCTCGAACCTGGAAGCTTTGCAGATCCCACCACATTTGAGGGCGTAGGAGTCCCCTCGGCCTTGCAGATGAGCAGAGCTTTGTCGAGCAGGAAGGCGTACCTGAGAGCAACTAAGGTCAGGGGCCTCCGTCTGGCTCCCCTCGGCCAGCTCCTCCCACCAGCTCCACCTTCCTGGCCCCACCCGGCCGTCCGTCTAGGACTCCCGCCCTTCTCCTCCTCTGTGCGCAGCTTGGCAGGATTGGCCCACCCATCCTGACCTCGGCCATAAGGTCCTTCCGGGTCCCAGCACCTGGGGGTCTTGGCTCCACCCACACGTCCACGCTGGTCCCGCCCCGCCCCGCCCACCTAGGCCCCACCCCCTGGGTAACTGGAAATCCCTTCCCGCCTCTGCTCCGCTCTTTCCTGCATCTGTTGCTCCGCTACCGGTCCATCTTGGAGGCTCCTCTCCACTGAGGTGATCTTGAGCTCCCCATCGATCTTGGGCCGGCCATAGTGGGCCAGAGACTGTCCCTACGCAGCAGGAAGGGGGTTCTGGCAAGGGGCCCACCCGGGGGAGGCCAACACCCTCCCACCCCACCCCCGCGGCCACACCCCTGGCCCGTCCTGCCCTGCCCCCTCACCAGGTTCTCGATGGACAGCTGGAAGTTGGTGATCTGCCGTACACGTCTCGTTGTCCCGCTTGACCTCATTCACACACTGTGCCAGGTCCTGGGGGTGGGGCAGGGGTGAGCCTGGGCCCCCCACCCTGGCCAATCTCCCTCTCTGGTTGGGCGTAGGGGGTCAGCCCCCACCAGGGGCTGGCAGGAGGCGTAGAAAGGGCATCCCCGCATGTACTGTCCCCAAGCGAGACGCTAGGAATCACTCACTGGTCACATGGGCGTGTGGTCATTGATGAGAGGAGGGGTTGCCTGTGGGTGTGACCGTGTGCCCTGCCTTGAACGTGTACACGCTTGTGTGTGACCACTCACCCTCATGGCGTCAGGGCCTGCCTCAGTTCTCCTTCTCCATCACGTCCTGCGTGTGTTGACCAGCTCCTGCACAGCCCATGGAGACAGACGTCACCTGGGCCTGCCCTCTCCTCTTGGGGACCCTCCAGACAAGCCTGGCCTGCCAGCTTCCTCCTCCTCCCAGAGGGTGCCAGGCCGCAGCCCGGGAAGACAGCTCTGCCCACGCCTATGACACGGAGAGGGAGACAAACCAAGCCCTTGCCTGGGGCCCCACTTGTGCACCTGGAGAAGGAGGTGATACTTGAGCACCCGCTGCATGGGCACCATCAGCAGGTCCCGCAAGGTGAACCTCCGTTGTTTGCTCGCTGAGAACTTCCTGGGGGGTCAGAGAAAAGAGATGAGCACGATGAGGTGGAGACAGTGTGGATTTTTCTAGAACCTGAAGCATCATCGGGGAAATAGTGAAGAAGAATTTCCTGGAAGGCTGGCAAACACTGCCTGAGGCAGGATTCCAGTAGCTGAGTGGAGCTGGGGAGGGAGCGGGGGACAGGACTGCAGGGTCCCCACCGTGGAGACCGACGATGCCGGATGGACGGTGCATGCAGGTGGCCCGTCCTCATTACTGCCCTGAGATACACTGGTTCCGGGGCAGGGGAGGGGGGTGCGTCAGCCCAGGATCAGGGCTCGGTGTTGAGTTGGGCTCAGCCCAGACTTGGGGCACGGCCAAGGCTGGGACTCAGCGCAGGCTGGACTGGGGGTTGGCCTGGAGTCAGAGCTGAGTTCGGGGTCAGACTGAGTCCGAGTCGGGGGTTCAGCGGGGGCCAGGGCTCAGGGCTCCCGCCCACCTCTTCCTGCTCCCTTTCTCCCACTCAGCTGGTCAGTACCTCCCACCCAAAACCCTGGCTGGGCTGCAGTGGAAAGTAGCACCACCAGCTCTGTCTCTCCCCATGCCCCCTGGGGCCTGGGAAGGGGTAAGAGAGCCCCCCAGATGGCGCACGGGCCCCACCCTCCAGCTTCATTGCACATCCTCCCGGGCGGCGGCCCCATGTCCCGGTGCCTGTGCTGGCTGACTCCACCTGGCTGCAGTAGCGGCCGTAGACGAGGAACCTGAGGGAAGGACAGGTGGCCGGGTAATGGTGGCCCGCACCATGGTCAGGCGAATCTGGGTGTCAGTCCAGGCCCGCCTCTTCCCAGATGGTCTGAGCCTCGGTCTCCCCATCTGTAAAATGGGCATGACAATGGCACCTCCCGCATGGAGCCACTGAAGCATCGGGAGGGAGATGATGCATAAGACACGCTTAGCACTCGGTATATTGTCTCCTCAATGTTCACTCACCTAACAAGCACTTACGGAGCCACCTACTGTGTGCCAGGCCCTGTGCCAAGCTCTTTAGGCATCCGTTATTTCATCCTCACACCTGGGAGGGTACATTCTGTGCCACGCTGATTTACAGATGTGGCAGCAGATGCTCAGAGAGGTTCAGTGAGTCTACAGTGCCACACAGCCCGGCAGAGGCAGAGCTGGGTGACTGACCTACAAGTGGGCAGTCCTTCCCTTGCCCGTGAGCAGAGGAGGGAACAGCCTGCCTGTCCGGTAGCCTCTGAGGGCAAGGTGTTCCAAATGCCTGGCTGCGGGGCAGGACGGGGTGGTGACTTCCGAGGGTCTGGGCTGGCCGGCTGGCTTCACCTCTCCTTGTATTTGATGAACACCTGGTACAGGGTGGGCGCACCTGGGGTGCCCAGGACTTCCTTCATCTCCTTTAGGAAGAGAGTGTGCACACGAAGCAGGTCTACTAGGAGGAAGGAGTGGGGGCTGGGGTCAGGAGGCCCACCCTGCAGGTGCTCAACTCCCAGCCCCCCTCTCCAGGCACAGGTGAGCAGCAGGTCGTCCCCACTGGACAGAGGCCCGGGAGGGCTGGGGACCGGCCAGCTCACCTCGTGTTGATGAAGATAATCTCAATGTCTTGGGGTTTGAGGGAACCGTTGCAGGGGCTTCATGAAATGCTGCAGGAGCGGGGAGAGCAGGATGAAGGGGGCAGGACCCCTCCGTCGGCCCCAGCCCCAGGGAGCCGGGGACAGGAGACAGAGTCAGAGACCAACAGAAAGAGAGCTGAGAGACAGAGATGCAACAAACGGCCACCCAAAACACCTGTTTCACGGCTGTTCACGCAGCGTTATTCGCAACAGTCGAAAAGGAGGGGCCAACCCGAACGTACAGCGGTGGTGAACGGATAACAAGATGGGGTCCACCCACCCACCAGAATGTCGCTCAGCCACGAAGAGGAGCGACACTGGCACACGTGACGGACCCCGAACACACGATGCCGGTGAGAGAACGGACACAGAGTGGCCACGTCGGTGGGATGCCACGTGTGTGAAATGCCCAGAACACACACATCCACGGAGACAGAAAGTAGGTTAGCGGTTTCCAGGGTCTGCAGAAGGACGGGGGCGTGGGGGTGATGGCTAAAGGGTACGGGGTTTCTTGGGGAGATGACGAAAATGTTCTAAAATTAAACAAGTGGCGATGGTTGCACAACCTTGTGAATACACCAAAAACCACTGAAATTGTCCACGTAAAGGGGGTGAATTGTATGGTACGTTGAGCTCATCTCTATAAAGCTGTTGAAAAAGCAATGGCCAAAGGGAAGAAAATAGAAGGTCGGAGAGACAGTAATAGACACAGGTGGACAGAGGCGAGGACACAGGAAAAGATACAGACAGGGATAGAGGGACACCCAGGGAAAGAGCTGACGAGGAAGATGAAGGAGAGACCGATCAAGACAGGAGATGGCACTGAAAAGAGAAAACCAGCGGCAGAGAGAGAGAAGAAACAAGACAATGGGGACACAGAGGAGCCCCAGGCCCGCTGGGACACACGGGGCTCTATACGCACGGCCCAGAGGCCGCCGCTCGGGGCTCGGGCGGGGACGCGCACACTGTTGGATGGATCCCCAGCGTGTCCGTGTACTTCTCCTCCGTCTGCTGGATCTCCCGCAGGCAGCAACACCGCTTGTCAATACTCTGTCATCTTGGGCTGAGAGTGGGGAGCACAGGTCGGTGTTGGGGGGCCCGGGGCTCATGGGCCCCCCCCACCATGAGGCCTCCCAGACGCCAAGCTCCGCCCCACGCACCGGCATGGGCATCGGCTCCGCGGAGCGCATGAGGTCTTGTAGATCTCATCACCTCCGCCTCCTCGTTATCCACACAGTCATACAGGTCCATCATCCTCTCCACCGTGTCGCTGCGGGGTGTGGGGTCAGCCTAGGGCCACGGAGCCCCCAGGCCAGGGACCCCTCAGACTCCTCCCAGATCAACTCGTGTCCCCTCAGGCCCCCCAGGGCAGAGCTATTGTCCCCTCAGACCCCCCCCAGGACAGGGCCATGTCTCCTCAGGACCCCCCAGGGCAGGGCCATGTCCCCGCAGACCCCCCCCCCCCAGGGCAGGGCCAGGTCCCCTCCGACCCCCCCCAGGGCAGGGCCATGTTCCCTCAGACCCCCCCAGGGCAGGGCCATGTCCCCTCAGACCCCCCTGGGCAGGGCCATGTCCCCTCCGACCCCCCAGGGCAGGGCCATGTCCCTCCGACCCCCCAGGGCAGGGCCATGTCCCCTCCGACCCCCCAGGGCAGGGCAGGTCCCCTCAGACCCCCCCCCAGGGCAGGGCCATGTCCCCTCCGACCCCCCCAGGGCAGGGCCATGTCCCTCCGACCCCCCCAGGGCAGGGCCATGTCCCCTCCGACCCCCCAGGGCAGGGCAGGTCCCCTCCGACCCCCCCAGGGCAGGGCCAGGTCCCCTCAGACCCCCCCCCAGGGCAGGGCCATGTCCCCTCCGACCCCCAGGGCAGGGCCAGGTCCCCTCTGACCCCCCACCCAGGGCAGGGCCATGTCCCCTCCGACCCCCCAGGGCAGGGCCAGTCCCCTCCGACCCCCCCAGGGCAGGGCCAGTCCCCTCCGACCCCCCAGGACAGGGCCAGTCCCCTCAGACCCCCCCAGGGCAGGGCCATGTCCCCTCCGACCCCCCCAGGGCAGGTTGGTGGTCCCAGACACTCACTCGATCTGGTCAGACAGGCCACTGTAGATGTCTTCATCACCCACGGTTCCTCCTCAGTGGGGAAGGGCCTGAGGGAGCCAGGATGGGTGAGCCAGAGGCCTGGGGCC
This sequence comes from Lynx canadensis, assembly GCF_007474595.2. Taxonomy (NCBI): domain Eukaryota; kingdom Metazoa; phylum Chordata; class Mammalia; order Carnivora; family Felidae; genus Lynx; species Lynx canadensis. The sequence continues at coordinate 4,824,035 of NC_044304.2, read as the reverse complement.
AGGGACGGGGACTTGCAGGAGGGGTAGGAGCCAGGTCAGCCCAAGGATGCCAGCTCAAATGGTTACTCACATGATCCCCTTATTCTGGGCAATCGGGGTCCAGGACAGAGCAGACAGGGTGTAGATGACCTGTGACAAGGGCCATGGGCCACTCAGTAAGCCCCTTGCCACCCACGTGCCAGGACACAGGCTCAGACTCCAACCCCCGAGGCTAGACGATCACGGTTAGACTCCATGCCCCTGGGAGCTAATTCAGGGTTTCTCCCCCTTCCCACTCCTCTGTGTGAGCAGGTCAGGGTTCCCTTAACTGAGCACCGCCACTCGATCCCCTAACTCTATGCAATCGTCACAACCACTCAGAAAGGATAGGATGATATATTCCTGTGTTACAAAGGAGCCCAAGCAACCCCTTTGCATCTGGTGTATGGCCTGGTCTGACTTCTCTGTCCTTCCCCCCAACAGCACTTAGACTTCCCAGTGTAAATGTTCATGGAAACGAACGGAAATCCAATCTTCCACCTCTCTGTGCCCAGCTCGCGGGAAGTTCAGCACCAGCTTACCTTCCCAAAATCCTGGACATCAAAGAGGTCAAAGGCCTCAAAGAGTTCACTCCGCTTGAGGCCAAACTTCTCACAGCAGGTAGACAAGAAGGTACGTATGTTCTTAAGGCACAGGAACTGTGAGGAGAAACAGAAATGGGGGTGGAGGGAACATAACAGGACAGGGGAGAAGCTGAACCCTAGGCAGTCTGACTTGGGAACTGGCACGGAAGGGGGAAAAGAAGGCACAGCCTCCCTCTCACACCCTCTTCTGATAAAGATAAGTGTACCTGAAGCTTGATCTACCCCTGAAATCTTTTTTTTTTTTTTTTTTTTTCAACGTTTATTTATTTTTGGGACAGAAAGAGGCAGAGCATGAACGGGGGAGGGGCAGAGAGAGAGGGAGACACAGAATCGGAAACAGGCTCCAGGCTCTGAGCCATCAGCCCAGAGCCCGCGCGGGGCTCGAACTCACGGACCGCAAGATCGTGACCTGGCTGAAGTCGGACGCTTAACCGACTGCGCCACCCAGGCGCCCCCCTGAAATCTTTTTTATTGAGGCAAAATTCACATAACATAAAGGTAACCATTAACTGATAACAAAATGTATTCCGTACCTACAATGGAATATTACACAGCCAGAAAAAGGAGGGAAATTTTGATTTATGCTACAACATGGATGAATTTGGAAAACACTATGCTCAGTGAAATAAGCCAGACACAGAAGGATAAGCCAGAACAATGATTATATGATTCCACTTACATGAGGTCCCTAGAGTAGGCAAATTAATAGAGACAAAAAGTAGACGGTGGGAGCCAAGGTTGGAGGAGGGAATGGGGAGTTAGTGTTTAATGGGGACAGAGTTTCTGTTGGGGAAGAGGAACAGTTTTGGGTACCGTGGTAATGCTTACACAGCACTGTGAATGGGTTTAATGCTACTGAATTGTACACTTACAAATGGTTAAAATGGTAAGTATTCTGTTATGTATATATTCTCCAGTTTATATAAATTTGTATTTATATTTATCAAATATATTTGTATCACTCTATTATGTATATAATATTGTGTATCTTTTACCATAATAAAAAACCTAACCATTAACCACTTTAATTTTTGAAGTTTATTTATTTTTTGGGGGGGGGGGGGAGGGGCAGAGAGAGAAGGGGAGAGAAAATCCCAAGCAGGCTCCACACTGTCAGCACAGAGCCCAAAGTGGGGCTCAAACTCACGAACCACGAGATCATGACCTGAGCCGAAGCTGGATGCCTAACCAACTGAGCCCCCGGGCGCCCCCCAACCATTAGCCATATTAAAATGTACACTTCGGTGACATTTAGCGTATTTGCAATGTCATGCAATGATCAATTCATCTAGTTCCAAGACACTTTTCTCAGCCCACAAAGAAACCCTGTACCCGTTAAGCGGTCACCTGTCATTCTCTCTTTCCTTTCCCTGGGAACCAGTGTCTGTTTCTGTCCCTACGTATTCACCTATGTCCATAACTGATAAGTGGATAAACAAAACGAGGCATATCCACACAACGGAATATTAAAAAGCCATACAAAGTAGCAGGGTACTGATACATGCTACAAAATGGATAACCCTCAAAACTGTGATGCCCAGTGAAAGTGGCCAGGCACAAAAGATCACATATCGTATGGCGCCATTTATAGGAAACATCTCTGAAGGTTGCAATTTCACGAGTCAACACGTTCCTTTCCTGTTTAAATCAGTCTGGGTTGGGTTGTAGTGACTTGTAACCAGAAGATATAAAATGTAGCAGTCAGACCTACAGGATGTCCCTCTGGGTTTGGGGAATTTGGTTCTATTGTTGCCTTATGTCAACTACCCAAATGCCCCAATGGGCTCTAAGGTCCCTAGATCCTACAGAATCTGAACCAAATTTCTTGACCACAGTTTTATCTCACTGCCTTGCAGGAGCACCTACCATGTGCCCAATCCCAGCTCTCTATATACATATATATTTAATATGTATATAGTATTGTATACATTACAGGCATACTATGTGATGATTTGATATGCGTATTCATAGTGAAATGATTGCTACAGTCCAGCAACTTAACATCGCATCTCCTCACACAGTCACCATGTGTGTGGCTCAGCACACCTGAAATCTACTCTCTTAGCATTTTTCCAGTGCTCGAGACAGGATTATTCAGGACGGCAGCTACATCATGCCCATACATTAGATCCCTAGACTGACTCATCCTACCTAACTGCGATTTTGGATGCTTGGACCACCGTCTCCCCATTTTCTCATCCCCCCCCCCCACCCAGTGCCTACTAAGCTTCTACTCTCTGCTTCTAGAGTTTGACTTTCTCTCTCTCTCTCTCTCTCCTCCTTTCACCCTCCCTCTTCCCCTCTCATATTTTTCTCTCTCTCTCTCGGAATTCTTGCAACAATCCTGCAAGTAATGTTATAGCCTCATTTTATAGAGAAGGACACTGAGGCACGGCCAGCCAGCCAGAAAGCAAACCCAGGCAGTGTGACGGCAAGCATTTTGCCAGAGCAACATAAATGCTGCACCCACAGTATACCCAACCCATTATCTCTGTAACATGAACTTTAAATAAACCTTAACTGAAATAAATGTATTTAAGAAGAGAACCTTACACCCTACTATCAAAAAACAAAAACAAAACAAAACAAACAAAAATAACCCTAGGATCATTTGCTATGAAAAGAAGCCAGTGTAAAATCAGTGTGATGTAAACAATGTTACTAAGTGCCAGCTGGATATTATGTTGCCTACCCAAGGCTTGTTCTCTCTGTTCAAAAGAGATTAGCAACAGTAAGAGATGCCTAAAAACAGCAATTCAACATCATTTGTGATAAAGAGAGAGAGAAAAGGGGAAAAAAATGACTCTTGGTCAAGTAGGAATGGAAAGGAATTTCTGTAACCTGATAAAGAGAGCATCTTCAAAAAATCTTGAACCAGGGCGCCTGGGTGGCTCAGTCGGTTGAGCGACGACTTTGGCTCAGGTCATGATCTTGCAGTCTGTGGGTTTGAGCCCGTGTCGGGCTCTGTGCTGACAGCTCAGAGCCTGGACCCTGCTTCCGATTCTCTCTCTCTCTCTCTCTCTCTCTCTGCCCCTCCCCGCTCATGCTCTGTCTCTCTCTGTCTCAAAAATAAATAAAAACATTAAAAAAATTTTTTTAATCTTAAACCTCTGTTTTAAATAAAAAGCAAAACATTGTATTTAATGGTGGAAATGTTGAAAAGATTCCCTGGCATTTGAAATAAAAACTAATCAGGGCTGTTCCCATTACATTTCTAGGCAACACTGCGTTGAAGATCTTAGCCTGCACTACAAGACAAAACTAAAGGAAAAAAGGAAGGAAGCCAGGGAGGGAGGAAGGGAAGGAAGGAAGGAAGGAAGGAAGGAAGGAAGGAAGGAAGGAAGGAAGGAAGGAAGGAGGAAGGGAAGGATGGAGGGAAGGAGGGAAGGAGGGAAGGAAGGAAGGAGGGAAGGAGGAAGGACAGAGGGAAAGAGGGAAGGAGGGAAGGAGGAAGGAAGGAAGGAAGGAAGGAAGGAGAGAGGGAGGAAGGAAGGGAAGGGAGGAAGGAGGGAAGGAAGGAAGGAGAGGAGAGAAAGGGCATTCTGCAGAAGGTGCCACCAATACAGAAAGCCCAAAAGAATACAGATAAATAACCAGAATCAATACAGTAACTTAACAATGCTAGTGAATACACAATCAACACACAAAGTTTACTGTGTGATGGTACATTAGCAAAAATTAATCATAAAATGTTATTTTTTTTAAGAAAACATTTACAAAATTCTAGAATAAGCAAAACTAATCTACGGTGATAGAAATCAGATCAGTGGTTGCTTCTGGGGTGGGGAGGGTGGCGGAGATTGACTCAGAAAGGCCACAAGGGATGGAAATGCTCAGTGTCCTGATAAGGGTGTGGGTTGCACAAGTGTATACATTTGCTAGAACTGATTGAATGGTAAATTTGAAGAACTGAGCATTTCACTGCGCGAAAACTGCACTTCGATTTTAAAAGGATACCATTTACCGTAGCCTAAAAATCGTAAAACAAACATACAAAAAAGCTAGTGATGAGTAACAAATCTAACAAAAAGAAGTGAAAAACTCTTTTATGAAGAAAATTAAAATTGTATTGAAAAATATGAAAGAAGATCTGTACAAGTAGAGTGAAATATATACTCTCTTGTCCAGAGAGACTCAACATTTAAAATTGTTCAGCCTTCTCAAAAATTGAGCCATAGACCCAATGCAGTGTCAGTTAAAATCTCCAACTGCTTTTTCATGGAACTTGGTGCAGGAATCCTAAAATGCATAGTCACAAATAGCCAAGACAAGTCAAGCCGAGGGGAGAAGTAAACTGCAACTACTCACATCAAGACTCAGCATACAGCTACAGTAATTAAGACAATGTAACAACAGTAGTCAGCCTCCAAGATGGCCCCCAAATGGCCCACAGATCCCAGGACTTGTGTCATTTTTGTAACTGCCTCTCTCACGATTAGCCCTGTGTGACTAACAAAGTATGCTGGAAGTAACAATACACGACTTTTCAAGGCTGGGTAACAAAAGGCATTACAGCTCCCACTTTGGCCTCTTGGATCACGGACCGGCCGCCATGTTGAGACCACTCAGTCAGCCCTATGGAGGGGTCCCAGGGGAGAGGAACTTGGAGGTTCCGTGTGGCTGAATCACCTAGGAAGCAGACCCTGCAGCCACAGTTGAGCCTTCAGATGACTGCAGCCTCATGAGAAACCCACACATGTGCCTCGGTGAAACAGCACTGCCTGTGTGAGGCAGTCCCTGCCTCCTGGAGCCCCCAGCCCTTCCGGGGAGGCACCCTGGATTGAGAATGTAGCCTCTTCCAAAGCTGGTATGAAGAGTTTGGCACGCATAGGTTTGTTCGATCCTCCCGACAATGTTGCTACTGAGGTCTAGGAGGCACGCTCTAACCCCATCTGTCCTTCCGGTTGTTCGAGCCCAAAATGTTGGGGTCACCTTGGCTCCTCTGTTTCTCTCTCATCCACTTCCAATCCATCAGCAAATCCTGTTGGTTCCGCCTTCCAAATACGGCCAGAATCCCGCCCCTTCTCTGCACCTGCCTGGCCCAAACCACCATTATCATTCACCTGCTTTATTGCAATGGCCTCCTTATTGTATCCTTGCTTCTGCCCTTGGACCCATATCATTTATTTTCAAATATTGTCACAATCTTCCCAAGACTCCCACCCTACCCAGATGCCAACCACAAGGCCCCACACGACCTGCCCCATCCCCTCCCCACCTTCCCCTCCTCCCTCCCTTCTCCTCACTCTCTCTGCTCCAGCCATACAGGCCTCCTTGCTGTCCCTCCAACGTGCCACGCACAGTAGTGCCCCAGGACCTTTGCACAGGCTGTTCCCTCTGATCAGAATGTCCATCTCCAGTTAACACAGTGCCTCCCTTCCTTGTCTCTTTCAGGCCTTTGATGAAATGTCACTTCTCAATGAGACCTTCCCAGTCACTCTACTTAAAATTGCACCCCCCCACACAACACACCTAGCACTCTCCATCTTCTCCTCTGCCTTGTGTTTTTCTGGGGCACGGTGTATTCCTCTTATTTATTTTGTATTGTCAGTCTGTCCCCTTCACACACTAGAACATCCACTAGGAGAGGATTCTCAGTATAGTTTGTTCACTGCTGTGGCCTCAACACCTAGTACATCGCCTGGTACCCGGGAGATGCTCAACAAAAGTTGGGGAATGCGTGAACCCATATTTTATAGATGGGACACCTGAGCCTCAGTGAGGATGTATCACTTGCCTGAGGCCACACAGGAAGGAATGAAAAGCCAGATACAAGTTCTCGGAGCCCAGAGGCCATGCCCCTAACCACCGTACCACTGCACCTCTTTGAACCACACCAGGCTGCCTCCTGATGCCACGAAAGAGGTTCGGCACATGACAGGAAACACATGTAACACTCTCCTGCCCAGCAGCCTTTGCACGGCGGTAGGCTGACTCCACACAGGGCTCTCAAGTCACCAGGGGCAACAGAGCACTTGGCCTCATCTGGCCAGAGGGAGGAAGTTCCCTCCTGACCTCAGGGAGATCAGCTGAGCCTTGAGACTTCTTCCCCCCAGTCATGTGACATCTCAAGGGGCGAAAGGGGCTATGACTCATCGGCCCTCCTGGATGGGGTAGGCCCAGCTGAAAAACGGGGGGCTCCCTCAGACAGCAGGAATGACTGAGGTTAGACCACCGCAAGGACTTCTCGGTAGCCCAAAGCGTGGGAGAAGGTGGCAAAGGACAGGAGGCCTTTTAACCAAAGGTAGGAGGGGTGTGTGAATACATTTCCTCCCCGTTGGTGAGGCGAACCCCTCAGCCCCCCTCCCCCTTCCACCAGAATATCGGAGAGCTGGGCTGGCATCTTGCCCATATGCAAATCAGCACCCAGACACTTCCCCTTTGCCTGCGGGCCCCTCACCACCCGTGCCCAAGACAAAGAAAGAGCCACAGAGTTTGGTTAGCTTGCCACCCTCCTCCAGGGAACCAGTGTGCAGGGACGGAGGCCCCATTTGGTGGCTGGGGGCAGGGAGCAGGAGAGGGACCCACAGCTGAGCACAAGTGCCGCAATCCGCTCCCCCACCCCCAGCCCAGCCCAGGGAGCCACCGGAAACAGGAAATGCCTGTTACCAGGGCTTGCTCAGGGAGACAGAGGAAGCGGGGGGCGCCTCCGTGTTCAGCCCTGAAGCCCCTTAATCTTGGGACTGCAAGACCTCATCTTGCAGACCAGAGAGGCTGGGCATGCTGTGCACTCTTTTTGAAGCCTGGAAGCAGGGGTGCAGAGCATCACCTCCTCGTCCTGGCCTTCAAAACCTACCCCCCACGCCAGCCTGTCTCTCTTCTCTCTCCTCCCCTCTCACCCCAGCACACACTCAGCTTCTCAGTGCCTGTCAAGGGGGTCAGAGAGACATGGTTCGACTCCCAGCCCGGCGGCCGCCCGCTGAAGAAACTTGGGTGGGTCACTGCACCAACTTGGGGGGGGGGGTGGGTCCTCATCTTCACTCTGGGCATGAAAATACCAACTGAATCTCCACTCCAGCACCTGGCCCAACAGTCAGACTCATTCATTCATTCATTCATTCATCAAGCATGTATTGAGTGCCTACTGTGTGCCAAGGCCTGGGACCCGGTGGTGGCCAACACAGACCGAACCCCGTCTCTACAGAGCTCGCAGTCTAGTGGCGAGACAGACACTGAACAGACAGCGACATGACACCGTTAACAGCGGCGGTGAGTGAGCACGGGAACCAGCACAGGGAGCCACGGGAGGGATCTGGTGAAATGGCAGAGGTGTCTGATAAAGCCAAGGACCGAGGGGTGGCGAAGAGGGAGGAGCAGCGCTCCAGGCGACCCTCACACCCCCGGGGGCTGGGATGTCAAACGGTGCCACCAAGTTGGAAGGATGGCTTGGCAGTTTCCTAAAAGGTTAGACATTGCACCTACTACGCGATGCATTCTCCCCACCCCCACGGCGTCTACACAGAGAAATGAAAGCAAACGTTCACAGCAACCATACCAGTGGTAACCAAAACATGGCCACCCAAAGTGTCCATCGACGGGAGAAAGGATTAGCAAAGTGGGGGGGCGTCTGTGTGCTGGAATACTACTCAGGAATAAGGCAGGAAGGACTGATGCACACAGCACTACAATAAATCGCAAAAGAAGGTGCCGAGTGATAGAAGCAGACTACCCCCCCCAACCCCCTCCCCCCAGCCCCGGGTGGCTCAGCCAGTGAACTCTCCGACTCTTGATTTCTGCTCAGGTCAGGATCTCACGGTTTGTGAGTTCGAGCCCCACGTGGGGCTCCACACTAACAGCACGGAACGTGCTTGGGATCCTCTCTCTCCCTCTCCCCGCCCCTTGCCTGCTCATGCTCTCTCTCTCTCCCTCTAAATAAATATATAAACTACATTTAATTTATAGAATTTATAAAATATATAAAATAATATATAAATATATTTAAAAAAAAGAAGTAAGGGGGCGCCTGGGTGGCGCAGTCGGTTGGGCGTCCGACTTCAGCCAGGTCACGATCTCGCGGTCCGTGAGTTCGAGCCCCGCATCGGGCTCTGGGCTGATGGCTCAGAGCCTGGAGCCTGTTTCCGATTCTGTGTCTCCCTCTCTCTCTCTGCCCCTCCCCCGTTCATGCTCTGTCTCTCGCTGTCCCAAAAATAAACGTTGAAAAAAAAAAATTAAAAAAAAAAATTAAAAAAAAATAAAAATAAAAAAAAGAAGTAAACTAAAAGGGTACATAACATATGGATCAGAGGATGTCACATGAGAGAACACCTCTAATTTGCAACCACCCCTTCATTGATTCAACAAATATTTATTGGGCATCACCTAGGCCCCAGGTACTGATTCCAGTGCTGGGGATACAGCTGTGAACAAAAGGGATACACACCCCTGCCCGTGCGAGGCTGACGCTCTGGTAGAAGGAGACACACAACCAAAGTGTTTACACGAATACATATGTGGAGGGGGGGAGGTATTAAGGAAGAAAACTAAGTGGGATTAAAGGGATGGAAAGTGCCAGGAGGGGGTGCAGTTTTAAATAAGGAGGTCTGGGAGGCTTCACTGAGAATGTGATGTCGGTGCAAAGCCTTGAAGGATGGAATGATCCAGGTGGGTGCCTGCCTGCAGAGGGACAAGCCAGGACAAAAGCCCTGAGGCAGGATGCTGCCTGGTGCATAGGAAGAAGAGGTCAGAGGCCACTATGGCTGGAGCAGAATGAGAAAGGGGGAGTGGGAGGGAGTGAACAAAGGGTAGTATTTGCCAAAACTGGAGAGCAAAACTGTGCCATCAAAATGGGGCGGGTGCTTGTCCCCAAGCACCCCCCCTTTGGCCATATCTCTGAGTCCTTGAGAGGGAAGCACAAATGATTGATGCCTTTCCCCCAGTTCCCCCAGTCCCATGCCCCAACACAGAGCACACTGAAGGGAACAGCCGCACATCTCTTGGGGTGCTGGATGCTGTACTCAGGTGGGGATCATTCCGAGCCCCCAGGACAAACAGGCACAAGACAGACAACCCCAGGTGGATTTCTGGAAACACACTATCCGCTGAGCAGCACATGAAGGTGCTGTGGTGTTCCACCAGGGACTGGAGGTGACTTGGAGGAAGCCGGGGACATAATGACGGCAGGAAGATCTCTGATGGGTTGTCTAGAGGAAGGCTGATGAGCTGTGTGGCTGGTGGAGAAATCCTAAGAAAGGAGATCTGGGTTTGATCGAAGATTGAGCTGAACTCCAAAACCACCAGAGCCATTAGAGCTAAAAAGGACCCTGCCTTGCAAATTAAAACCGCTGCATTTCGTCTGTTCTCAGGCAAATAGCAGTAGCAGCTGCTCCCGTTGAGATAATACACTGAGCTCAAAGAGGCAGTCACTATGAGGACCGTTGGCCTGCTTGCTCTCAGAGCCATTCCCTGCCTGCCATTTGCTCTACTCTGTAGCAAAGGGAACTACATTTCCCAGGCTCCTTTGCACCCTGGCTTCCAGGTAGGCTTAGCCAATGGGATGCCCAGGCAGGAAATCAGAGGGCGGGAGAAAGAGAAACCAGGGTATTTCTCCCTCTCTTGCTGTGCCTCTTCACAGCAACAAATATGTCTCCTTCCTGGTCTCAGCTCCCTGATGATAATAGCTCTTGAGCAACGTCCTGGATCCCCTGCATGGTTCTGGCCTCTGGATCCTAGTCACGTCACCTCTTCTACTGTTTCTCTAGCCTAGTGGCCACTCTCTGGGTTGCCTCAGTATTCCCCATCTGTCTGCTCAGCCCCCCCATCATCCATGAGCCATTCCCTGAATTAAATCCTCTCTGAAAGATCTAAGATGATTTCTGCTTTCGTGGCTAAACCCTGACTGAGAAAACCAGAAATGTGAAGCCAAGACTATCTTCTAAGGTTCATATGTCCCTTCAAAGAGGCAATATTCATAGAGTGCTTATGGTGGTCACAGGTTTGGGGTTTCAAATCCCAACATAGCTACTTGTTACTTGGGCAACTCACTTAAACTTTCCATGTTTCCATGTCCTCATCTGTGAGACTAGGGTTAATAATCAGTAACAGATTGTGCTTTCCAAAGATGGCCACAAACATATCACCCATGCAGCAAGCTCTTCTGCAGTGTGATTTGTCACACCACCCTCAGGGGGTGGAGTCTGATTCCCCTGCCCTGGAATCCAGGCCGGTTTTGGTGACTGCAGCAAAGCGACACTACGCGGTCTCCAAGCAGGTCAGCGGCTTCCACCTTGTGAAAGCCACTTGGTCTCTCCGCACTCCTTCTCAAAACCCAGTCACCATGTTGTGAGGGAGCCCAAGCCACACAGAGAGCCCGCATGCCAGTGCTCCAGTCACCAGCCCCAGCTGAGCTCAGCCTTGAGTCACCCCAGCCCAGACTGTGAGTGAAGGGTACTCCAGCTGATTCCAGCCCTCAGACATTCAAGGCTTCTCATCGTGGGGCTGACAAACCATCATCGCCACACTCCATTTGAATTCCTGACTCACAGAATCTGTGAGAATTCTAAAATAGTTGTCCTACGTCATCAAGTTTGGGGTGCTCCGATTCACAGAAGGGGTAACCTGAACGTAATGGCACCTACTCCATGGATTTGCTGTGAAAACCAAAGGAGGTAATAAGTTTTACGTACTTTGGACAACACTTGCACATAGTAAGGGCTCCATGCATCGGACCTGTTTCTATTGTTGTTATTTATTATACTTTCCAACACTATTCCTGGTCCACTTCAGAAAACTGTTCCTTCCCAAGTACCAACACCTCACTGTACTCAGGTGGGGATCATTCTGAGTACACTTTCCTCTTTGGCCTCTGGACACTACATCCTTCTGGCTTCCTCCCTCCTGAGTCACTGGCTCTCTTCTGACTCCTTGGCTGCTTCTTCCTCCTCTCCCTGACCTCTCCATGCTGCTGCACCCTGGGACTCAGACCCCTTTCCTTCTCTCTCTCTCTCTCACCCCGCCTCCCTCTCCAGATGATCTCATCCACCCGAATGAGTTTGTTTACCAATCACAATAGGTTCTGCTTGCGGCATGTGACGACTTTACAACCATATATGCTCACTTAATTCTTGTGACAGACCTATAAGGGCATGGGCTATCGTGACCCCCATTTGAAAAGTGGGAGATGAGTCACGGAAATTTCAGTAGGTCATCCAAGATCCCACAGTCAGACTGGAACTCAGACCCCCATGCAGCTAGAGTCCTTGCCCCTCAAACTGGGTTCTCAGCCTCAGCATGATTGATATTTCAGTGTCTGTCCTGGGATTATATAGGACAGTTAGGATATCAGCAGCACCCTGTTCTTTACCCACTAGATGCCAGGAGCACACAACTCCCTCCAGTAGTGACAACCAAAAAATATCTTCAGGCATTGCCAAAGGTCCCCTGGGAGGACAGAGCTACTCCCCACCGCACTAACCATTAGGCTATGCGCCTTCCTTCTCCATGGTAACTCAGCCCCATCAGAACTCCTCAAAACCCGGCTCTCCCCAGCCTTCCAGTCTTAGCAGACAATGCCCCCATTTGGGCAGGTTCCTAAGTTATAAGCTTAGACAATATCTTGCCTCCTTTCGTTCACTTCTACCCCTCCCCCATCTGGACCATCAGAAACTCTGATTGGCACAACCACCAAAATGGGAACCCATCCATTAGTCCCAAGTCCTAGTCCATGGCACCATCACATCCCTGTGGGACACCTCCATCGACTCCCTCTGCCCATGTCCCCTCACTTCCATTTCTATCACCCTTACAGCCTGGTCCCCCACAGAGCAGCTACTAGGACCTGTCAACCTACCAGTCTGCTTAACCCTCCAAGGACTTCCCATCCACGTTTAATTTTGCACACGTACCTACAGCCAGGCCAGTGAAGTGCCCTCCTCCCCAATCTTATTCCCAGCTCTCTCCCTTCATCGTTCACCTTCCTTCAGAGCCCTCCTCACGACAGGGCCTTTGCACAGCATTTGCCCCCCCCCCCCATTCTTCCCAGAACTAGCTCCTTATCCTACAGCTTTCAGCTTGTCTTGACCACCCTCCAGAAGCATGACCCTTCCTCTTCTCCAACTGACCCCTGGCCTATTTTGTCTGCAGCACTTATCGTAATATTTTGTTGATTTTCTTGTTTACTGTCTATAGTGGGTTGAATGGTGGCCCTCCCCAAAAGATGTGACATCAGATGCGTAGAACCTATGAATGTGACATTATTCAGGAAAAAAATAATAATAAAAGGACTTTGCAAGATGTAGTTAGAATCTTGAGATCATGAACATCCTGGATTACTGGGGGGGGGCACTAAATCCTCCAACAAGTGTCCATACACAAGATACACAGAGGAGACCCACAGATACACAGATGCAGGGGAGACAACCTTGTGAAGACAGAGTGACACAGCCAGGAGCCAAGCAACGCCTGGAGCCACCAGAAGCTGGAAGAGGCAAGGAACTGTTTGCCCCCAAGAGGCTCCAGAAGGAGCTTGACCCTGCCCACACCTTGATTTCAGACCTCTAATCTCCAGAACCATGAGACAATATTTTTCTGTTATTTTAAGCCTCCCAGTTTGTGATCCTTTATTAGGGCAGCCACAGGAAACAAGTACACTACCCTCTCCCCCACAAGGCCATGAACTCCGGAGGAGCAGTGAGTGTATCTGTTGTGTCCTATCCCATAAGCCCTGCACTCAGCACAGCGCCTGTGGCTGATACTAAATAAATGATTATTCTAACTCAAAGAAGCTCACAATCTCTTCTTTACTGTCCTCAGACAGTATTATCCATGCACGTCTCTTTGGACCCTCCCCAAGACAGGAAGCTCACTCCCTCCAAAACAGAGTTTCTGTTTTGGACACTTTGACATTGGACACTGTCTGCAGATAGTTTGTGGTCACAACTGCAGGGGAGAGGGTGCTACATGGGTGGTTGGAGGTCAGGGATGCCCTCCAAACATCCTGCAATGCACAAGGCAATCCCTCAGGACAGAGAAAAGATGCAGCTTCCATGTCAACGGTGACTTGCGCTGAAGTTAGTACTTGAAGCCAATATAAACGTGGGGGGCCTCCTGACATCTACTCCCCACTTCTCTGCCACAGACCCTCGGTGCCCCTGTGGAACCATGCCCCCGTCCTCCTAATCTTGCTCCTTGGGTGGGGACCCCTCCTCCCAGCCCCCCCTCCCCACTTCTGGAATGGGGTTGTGACGTCAACCCAGCCATCATAAACACTGTATTCTACCAACCGCAACATGTTTGGAACAGACACGTGACACACACACACACCCCCCCCCGTCCCCCGCGCAAGAAATCTCGCCATGAAGCATAGATGGGCTTGAGTGCCCATTTTCCACTGCACACAGAACTGCAGCATACGTTTGGAGCAGCAGGGCATCCTTGCCCACCTACGATTAGGGGAAAGAATGGCCGGAGAACGAAGGAAAACCACTCAAAGACAGCAGAGCCAAGAGAGGGGGGCGGGGAGGGGTTCCTGAGACTGTCAGAGCCTCTGGATCCAGCGGACTGAAGACGTTTTCCTCCCAAGCTTTTCACTTAGGGAGCTAATAAATCCTATGTTTACTAAGCCAGTTTCAGTGGGGTTTTCTGTCACAAGGTCTAAAATTCTTGGTTAAAACTTTCTGCAGGACTGAGCTCAGAATTGCCTCAAATGTCAAACTTCTCCGACTGAACATCCCTTATTTCTTCCCCAGGGGACCTGACCCCCAAGTTCCTCCTAAAGTCCAGGTCTCAGAACACCAATCCCTGCTATCAAAGGTCGACAGTTCATCTCTGCATTGTGGTGAGGTCTTTAGGAGCTCAGCTATGCCCACCCAACACAGCCTCAGGTTCTGCCCACTTCCTGGCCATTAGTGTTAACAAGGGAGACAAACAGAACTTATTTTGGCTCCTCAAATATGCCCCAACCTCCCACACTCAATCGGCATGTCTCCTCTTCCAGGAGGCCTACCCTGATTGCTTCTGGGGGTTTCCTCCTCTCTGTCGGCCCACAATGCCCTGGCCCCACCCACCCATCATGGACTGTGCTCCGCTCCTTTGTACTGCCCATTTCCTGGTCTACTTCAAAGAGCTGCATGAGGTCTGTGTCTCGTTCATCATGGAATTCTCTATCACCTGCACATGGCCTAATAAAAGGGAAATGTCTATGACGTGGGTGGGTCATCATTATTATTACTAGCATCATCATCATTTTTCCCATTTTATAGATGAGAAAACCAAAGGCAGAAGAGGCCTTGACACTTGCCCAAAGTCACATAACTAGGAACTAGTAGAAGCTGGACTGATCCCAAGCAATCCATACTTAACCACTGCTAAACCACTACCACTAACCAATAGTAAGTAAGCCTCACAAATACCCATTATATCAGGGATCAATTGGAAAACTCTGTAAAGAGACAGATAGTAAACTTTTTTTGGCTTCGTGTCTTTGTCATGACTACTCATATCATGAAATCAGCCCCAGACAAAAACGTCCATAGATGTGTGATTTGTTGTGTCAATTAAATTTGTTTCTGAAATGAGGCAGCCACCTGATAAGTGATAGTTTGTTGTTCCTGTATTAAAGGGACAATGAATAGATGGATGAAGTGGAATAGTCAGTAAATATTTACTGAGCACCTACTACGTGCCAGGTGCTGTTCTAGGCACAGGGACACAGCTGTGAACCAACAGACAAAAAGCCTCTCCCTGACAATCCAGTGGGGAGAAGTGGATAATAAACAAACAAGTAAAATCTATGTAAGTCAGAGGGCGGTAAGTGCTACGGAAAAAATAAAACAAGAGAAAAAAAACAGACATGCAAAGGCCCTGAGACTGGGATGGGGCTTGGTAGTTTCTGGGAACAGCAAGGAGGGCTCTTGTGGCTGGAATAGAGTGGGGAAAGAAAGTCCTGAAGGGTGACATTCCCCAGTACTAGACCCAGAAGGAGGTCAGTACACAGAATAAAACGTTAGAAGAGAAGGCACGATACCAAATGCTGATGCTCCCAGACTTCCAGCCCCATCAGCCGTAGTAGATATTTTCAGATAAGATCTTCTGGTCAACCCAACCCAACCTACTTTGCTGCAATTTTCTCCCACCCGGCTTCCCCATCCCTAGCTGGATCCCTCCCCTGTGGCTTTGGTTCAAGCCCTCCTTATTCCTTTTCCCACCATGGACTCCTCCAAGCCAACCCCTCCAGACCTGCATCTCTGAAGGCAGCGAGGCATCACTCCGGGGTTCTACGACATTGACTTTTCTATGTCCACCCAACCCATTTCCTATCCTCCCTGGCTCCCAGCCAGACCATTTTCAGCCTCTCTTGCAGTTGGAGGGGGCCATGTGATGGAGTTCTGGCCAATGGAACAAGAATGGAGACAACAGCACCACTTCTGGGCCTGGCCCATGACAGCCTCTCATGGGTTCCCTCCTCACACTCCTCTCCCCTACCTTCTGGGATAGAGACGGCTCCAAGGGCTTTAGGGAGAGAAGGGCCATGGGATGGGGAGAGCCCAGGTGCTACAGGGACTTTGTAAAGAAGAGCCACCCTCTTAAGCTCCCAGTTGACCCAAACTGGATTGTGATGTGAGCAAGAAGTAAACTCTTATTGCCACCCAGGTGAATAGTTTGTTACAGCAGCTAACATCACACACGCTGACTTACGCCACATCGTACAGCCAACTCAGACTGACTGAAATCAAATTAACCAAAAGAGTGCCTCCACCATTTTAGCATTTGCTAAATTCAGCACGTCAATCACATTAATAAGGAATTTAACTTAACCTATCACATTTAAGGCTCACCCAAGCCTTAAAGGTGCTATTCACATCCCACTTTATAGATAAGACAACCAGGGCTCAGACAGGTTAAGCAACATTTTCTTTCCTTCAAGATCATAAAGGTAGTAAGGTACCTGAGTTGAAATTCAAGCCAGCCTAATATGTTAAAGAGTTTTCTAAAATCAATAAGAAAAAAAGGCAACAGGTCCCCAGAAAGGGGAAAAAAAAAATAATGGGCAAATGAAATGAACAGATATTACTTTGCCGAGAGAAAACAGAAATAGGAAGGAGAGAGGAAGAGGTTCAACCTCACGCAGAATAAGAGAAATGTAAATTGATCTAGAGTGAGCTTTATCACCCCATTAAGTTGGCAAAGCTCCAAAAGCTTGACAAGAGAACTGTCTGTGGCGAGATGAAGGACAGTAAGCACTCTATATGCGTTGCTAGTGGTAAATGTAATTAGAACAGTCCACCGGGGAACAATCCCATATGGAGAACAACTTGGCCACATCTGCCAGAAACACTAAGGCTCACACACTTTGGGCCAGCGACTCCTTCTGAGAACGTATGCCATGAATACACTTGCTCATTGGTATGGCAGCAAACAGTAAAGATTTCTATGTAGCCAGGACTTTTCTACGTTCTTTAGAGTAATCCATTACCTGTCACAGCGATGCTTAAAGGACAGGGATTTATTATCCCCAGTTTACAGATGAGGAAACTGAGGCACAGACAGGTTAGGTAACATGCCAAGGTCACAGGGTAGAGTCAGCAAAAGTGATTCGTGGACAAGGTTTAATGGCTGCAGTGATGTATCATAACAAAAGCCTGGTACCACCCAAGTGTCCGTTGAGAGAAGGATGATAAAATAATGATCACCCAGCTGGAGCAGTGGGACAGAGGCATTTTAGGGTGACTGCGGACAGCAAGAACCCCAGGACCGGGCTGCCCACGGTTCCAGTCCCCAAGTCTGCCGCTTCCAAGCTGGGTGCCCTGCAGCAGTTACTCAACATCTCTGTGCCTCCATCGCTCATAGTGAAAAATGAGGATATTACACCTAACAGGGTGTTGTGAGAATTAAACAATGTAAAAAGTGCTTAGAACAGGGATCTGCAAACTGTTTCTACAAAGTTCTGTATAGTAAATATTTCCAGCTCCACAGGGAGGACAGTCTCTGGGGCGACTGCTCAACTCGGTAGCTGCAGCTGGAAAGCAGCCATAGATGATATATGCATGCATCAGTGGGGATGGCTGGGTGCCAGTAAAACTTTATTTGTAAAAACATGCTGTGGGGGCGCCTGGGTGGCTCAGTCGGTTAAGCGGCCGACTTCGGCTCAGGTCACGATCTCGCAGTCCGTGAGTTCGAGCCCCGCGTCGGGCTCTGTGCTGACAGCTCGGAGCCTGGAGCCTGTTTCCGATTCTGTGTCTCCCTCTCTCTCTGCCCCTCCCCCGTTCATGCTCTGTCTCTCTCTGTCTCAAAAATAAATAAACGTTAAACAAAAAACAAAAAACAAACAAACAAAAAAAAAACAAAAACAAACAAACAAAAAAAAACATGCTGTGGTCCAGATTCCGCTGTTGGACTGTAGTTTGCTGGCCCCTGGTTTGGACTAATGCTTGGCACATAGTTAGCTCAACAGAAGTAATTTGTTTAACAAATGGATTATCCGGCATATCATACAGTCATTTTTTTTTTTTTTTTTTGAATGAGGACACTCTCTCTATATTGATTTGGAAAGATTCCCAAGACGATTATCAAAGCGAGGAGAGCAAGATACAAAGGAACCAGTTGTATGTACCATCTTTCAAGTTAAGGGAGTAGGGTAGGAAATAAGAACCTACATTTCTAGTTGCCTATGTTCGCAATAAATTCTGGAAGGATATACAGTCAACTTAGAAAAAAGTTACTTATGAGGAAAGGAAGGAGCTGGGTATCTGAGGGACACGACTAGAAGTTAAACTCTTCCCTGTGCACCTTTTTATGTGTTTTAATATTTGAACCATATGAATGTATTATTTAACCAAATATTTTAAAGCCTTTTGCAGGCTCTCTGTCCCCTAGCATAGGATTTCTCAACCTTGGTACTATTTTCGATTGTTTTCTAATTTGAGAGAGAGAGAGAGAGAGAGAGAGAGAGAGAGAATGAGCAGAAGAGGGGCAGAGGGGGAGAGAGAAAAAGAGAGAAAGAGAGAATCTCAAGCAGGCTCCACACTGAGTGGACGCGGGGCTCGATCCCACAACCCTGGAATCATGACCTGAGCCGAAATCAAAAGTCGGATGCTCAACCGACTGAGCCACCCAGGCGCCCCTCAACCTCAGCACTATTGATGTTTGGGGAGATCATTCTCTGCTGTGTCGGATACTGAGCGGCATCCCTGATACCTACCCACTACATTTCAGTAGCATCTCCCAGACATGATGGGGCCAAAAACGTGTCCAGACATTGCCAAATGCCCCGGGGGGGGCAAAATCACCCCAGCTGAGAAATACTACCCCAACCCAAATTCCTGCTTGCCATTATGCTACCCACCCTCCTGCTACCCCCCGTCCTTCCTAAACAGACAGTTTACCAGGCGTTTTCAGGTGTCACGGACCGTGCTAAGCAGTGCTGAAATAGTACAACCGTCCTCCCAATAAAGGTGCCATTTGTACCCATGTTTCACGGATGGGGAAACTGAGGCTCAGAGAGGTGAAGCCAGGAAGTGGTGCGTCAGAATTTGAACTCTGGCCCCTCAGAGCCACCTCCCTCGAGCTGAGGCCCTGTTCTAACTCTCCTGCCCTCTCCACTGCCTTGCCAGTGACCGGGGCATTCACAGGCTGGGGACCTTGACATCATCCAGGGCCCAGCGCCTGTCCCTGCCAGGTCTAATCAGCTCCCACGCCCTGGCGGGTCTTTCCCACAATGACTGTCACATTCATCCCTCCCTCCCCAGTCCCTTGGCCTTACACTTTCATCTCTGCCACTCAGACTGCCAGAGGAAGGAGCTGAGTTAGGCTGTCTGCGGCTCAGTGTGCCGTCTGTGAGGATATCAGATCTCAGAGGGACCATCCAGTCTCAGAGAGACTCCCCCTGGTCCGACCTCAGTCATGAACCCCTCCCACCAGACTCTGTGGGCACCCACAAGCTCTCACCTCAGGGCCTTTGCACTGGCCGCACCCCTGCCAGGAGCACTGTATTCACAGCAATTCCCTGAATTCACAAGGCTCATTCCCTCACTTTCCCCAGGGCTCTGCTCACATGTCACCTTACCAGCGAGGCCTCCGGGACCCCCTATTCAAAAGCGTGACCCGCACACTCCCGCGCTCCCTCCCCTGCTTTGTTTTGTCCCTCCCCTCCCCACAAGTTAGACATTGTCGGTCTCGCCCACTGCAATTGGGGCTCCTCAGCGACAGGGCTCTGTGTGTGTGTCCTTCCCACCGTCTCAGCACCAAGAAGAGGCCTGACCACACATCGTAACTGGTGATGCGTGAATGCCCTCTTCCAGCCCTCTTCCCTGGAAACAACCGAATGTGGCACCTCACCTCCCTCCACCTTACTGGAGCCACCTTTTAGCTTCCAGCACACATCCCTGCTAGGAACAGCGCCCGGGGCTGAGCTTCGAGGGGAGACGAGACGAGCAGGGGCAGGAAGGCACAGAGCTCCAGATGGGGAGGACTGGGGGACCCCCTTGTGCAGCCTG
This sequence comes from Lynx canadensis, assembly GCF_007474595.2. Classification (NCBI taxonomy): domain Eukaryota; kingdom Metazoa; phylum Chordata; class Mammalia; order Carnivora; family Felidae; genus Lynx; species Lynx canadensis. Next base: position 4,803,985 of record NC_044304.2, on the reverse strand, counting down.
GGGCCTGACACAGCTGGGCACAGCAAGCCAGAGCAATGAGAGAACTCCTACTCGTGCTGCAAAACATCACACAAATGTCCCCTCTTGTATAAAGCCTGACATCACCCGGCAATGTCTTGCCTTTGCCTCAAGGGCCCCCAGCCCAGAGGTTCCTCCCTGGGTCCCAGTCCTGACAACACAGGGCTAGGGGTGTCTGTGTCTCCCAGCCTGGGAGCACCCGGAAGGCCACGCCTGGGTCCTCCGCACGGCCCGGCACAAAGACAGAAGCTGTATCCCTGCAGCCCCCCAAAGCCTCCCTCCTAGACAGTAACCCCACGTCCCCGTGCCCTTCCCTGGGGAACCAGCTGTAGGCTAGACGCAGGCAGGGGTGGAAGTTCATCCTCAGGTCTACCCACTTCCTGATTAGCTGTTGTTAGAGCCTCACTGGGGACCCTGACTGCCTGCCAGCCTGGGGCCAGACGGGACGACGACGTTTGGCTGGAAGCTGGGAGGTAAGCAAATGTAGGCAAATCTGGGATGGCCTGTGGCCAGAGGCGCTGGGCCTCAGGAGTTCCCTCACCCTTACAGGAAGCCCTGCTTAGGCTAAGGAGGGTGGGCCACCCACCTCTCCCACCCCATGGCCCTGTCCCTGGGGAATGCCCCCAGGGACCCCCCCCCTCCTCCCCCGCCATGGGCCCACTCCCCTCGCATCTGCACATGGCCTCTCGGACCAGAGAAAAGGCCCCAGAACGATGAAACAACGCACAGATCCCGGCACAAAGCTTTCATTCCAGAGTGGAGCCTGAGGGCCAGAGGCCAGGGTCCCCTCAGACTCCCAGGGCAGGTGAGGCAACCAGAGCCCCCAGACCCCAGCACGCACGGCCTCCACCCTGCACCCAGGAGACCACAGCAGCCCAGAGAAGGTGCTACAGACAGTGGCCCCAGTCACGTTATCTCCTCCGCCCCCACCACATTCAAATAGGGATTTGAATATGTTTCCTGAGCCTGGCAGGGCCAGCTCAGTCCATCCACCCTCCCCGGACCTGGGCCCTTGCAGAAAGCCCTACAGAGAAAGGGCAGCTGTTTCTAGGCTCCAAGACCCCAGGATCCACTCTCGGGCTCAGGACCAGGGGCTTTTCTCAATGCCACCTAGGGATGGGGAGAGCTAGGAAGACCAGAGCCCAGGGGCCCACAGCCCCCCCACCCACCCCATGCGCCCCACACGCCCCAGGCCCAGGCAGGAAGCGAAGGGGAAGAAGATGTGAGGGGAAGGAAGGGGCCCAGGCCCGGGAGGAGGAGACACATGTGGGGGAAGAAGTTGGTGGAGGCCCCTCCCCCATAGGCAGAAGTGGGGGGGATGTCAAAGGAGGCCCAAACCTCAGGCACCCCATTGGACACCTAGGGGTTCCCAGGTGTCCCTCAATAACCCCCACACAGCCCCACCTGGGGCCTGAACCTCGGTGGACTCAGTCCGGGACCCGAGAGCGTTAACCCCGAGTTTGCTAGTTCTCAGCCTGGACGTGCACTAACTCAGAGCCTGTTAACCCACTCCTGTTAACCTTGGGTGAAATACCCCAGAATCTCAGAGTTTACCGCCCCCTCCAGCCGCCCCCCATCCTCCCCTCCACGCCAGCCCCAGAGCTGGGAATATATCCCCTTCCACGTCACAAGCCCAGAGTTTCAGTGCCTTACCCCTCCCGGTGCCAGCCCAGGGTGCACCCCCCCCCCCAACTCCCAGCCCTTGGCTCACCTGAGACATCTGGGGGCGCAGGTTGACCTCACGCAGGTTGATGGCGTGGGGCAGCAGGTTGTTGAGCAGCTGGCACAGAAGGACGCCATCCCGCAGGGCCTGCGCCAGCTCGCACACCTGGGCCCCATCCCAGGTCACGCGGTGGCCGGGGGGCAGCACCCGGCACTGGATGAGCCAGTGGGTGCACTGGCGCCACAGCTCCATGGCCGCTGCCTCGCCGGGCGGCCCGCGCCCTCGCGGCCTCCACCGCCGGCCTGCCTGCCTGCCTGCGCTAGCCGGCCACCACTTCCTCTTTGCCTGTAACTGTCGCCCCGGAGGCGGTAGAGGAGGCGGAGCCATGGCGGGGGCGGGGCGGGGAGAGGCGGGAGCATCGGCAGTCCGGCCTCCCCTGTACAGGCCTCTTTTCCCGCTCAACACAGCGCACCTAGGAGTGGGGGGCTGCTGCTGGAGCGCCTGAGGCCTGATGCCCTCCGCCACATCCAACCCACGAGCAGTACCCCCCCCCGGGGCAAAATACTCAAAATCTGCTCTCTTCTGAACCCTCTCTCTTCTGCCTCCACTCTGGCTTGGCCCCCCAACATCCTAGCTTGAATCAACACATTCCCCCCTCCCCCCTGGTCCCCAGGCTCCCCCCCTGCCCCCCCCCCCCACACACACACAGTCTATCCTCCCCACAGAGGAGCACACCTGTGAGCACCCGGGTCAAGTCGTGATGCCCCCCGTTCTTACAGCCCACCTCCCTGCAGCCAACGAGGCCCCACATGACACATCCCTGTACCCCTCCTTGCCCTCATGTCTCCCACTCACCACTTTCCCTCACTCAGCCTGCCCCGGCCACGCAGGCCTCCTCAACTGTTTCTCCAACACATGAGGCCACCGCAGAATTTTGCCTCCAAATCCTGCCACAGGGCCTTTGCACATGCTGCTCCCCCTGCCTTAGGCAAGCAATTTCATGGCTAGCTCCCCGGCCCCAGCAGTTCTTCACTCCATGTCACCCTCTTAGGAAATCTTCCCAAATCTCTCCATTTTAAATCACAGCCCTTCTTTCCCACTTCCCCGTGTTAAGCCCTGACCACCATCCGACAAACCTGACATTTTATACACTTGTTTCTTTGTTGCCTATTTAGAAATGTGTCTCATTTGTTCCCAGCACCTGGCGCATATACACGCGCTATAAAACTTTCTTGAATGAATAAATAAATGGTCGGAAGCTTTTTTTTTTTTTTTTTTTTTGGCTCCACCTCTGATGTTTATCCCAAGCTCATGCATATACTGCCATGCCCCTGGCCCCGGCCCCCACCATCTTTTTCCTTGTAGACATCGATGGTGTTCTGCGTTAGTCTATTCTTTTAGCAAACACTTACCATCTTCGTAGCCCTTATCTCCACCTGAAAACATCTCGTCTACAAGGTCTCTCTCTCTCTCCACCTCCACCCCACTAAGCTGAGCAGACTCCCGCCCATCTCACAGGCACGCCCCTCAGATTTTCTTTTTTTAATTCTTCCAACCACTAGGGGGCGCTAGACCCCCACATTGGACAACCACCACCCCCCCCCCCACCCCCCCCCGCCCCGCTCTACTCTCTGCACCGAAACTAGGCGGGAGGGGGTCAAGGAAAAAAACACTCCCCTCAGCTCCTCCTCCTCCGCCTCGAGTCTCTTCCACATTTCGCTGAGGGGGAAGCCAAGCCTGGAAATCACCAGCTTTGCGATCCCGCAGGCACCGAAACTTTTCATCCCCAAGCGTCCTTGGCGCTCTACGACTCAATTTCCTCATCTGTAAAATGGGTGATGGTAACCTTCACCGTTGAGAATTATGGTAGGGATCAGAGATGGTGGGGCTGGGCCGCACGGATGAAAGCGAGGACGACAGGATGGCGCTCCAGGGCTCGGGGTATGAATCCCACCTCCGCCACTCGCAAGCCGGGTCAACCTGGGCAAATGGCTTGGCTGCCTCGCGCCTCAGTTTCTGCATCTGGAAAATGGGGGTGATGAAAAATTAGTACCTCCTTCACTGACAGGTCTATGTGAAAATTAAATGCGTTGAAGCAGGTCAGGCAAGCAGAACAGTCCTGGCATACAGTAAGCGCTCAGTAAGTGTTAGTTGCGGCTAGTGCTTTCAAAACTGCTATTATTGTGAGCTCTCAATACACGTGGCTAGAGCGTCCTTCCTCTTGTTCCAAATCTTTCCGTGCTTGCTCCAAGCATCACGGTGGAAGCCCCCCTCCCACCTCCTTCCTCCCACCAGGGAAACCACCTGAACGTCTCCCCCCCATGAGCCCCCAGAGTCGAGCTCCTCTCCCCTCGTGCTGTTACTGGTGGAGGCTGTCGTGTTTTCCCGCATCTGTCTCCACAAAGCCCGACACCCACTGGAGTTCCCTTCCGGGAAACCCAGGGGGACGGTCTGGAGGAAGCGCACCTCTCTCTACGTCACAGCAGCCGTCGCCCCCGCGCTTAGAGTGAGCCCGTAAAGGGCCGGCCTGTCCCCGCGCGGGCCCCTGGGAGGCGAGGAGAGAGACACCCCTTACCACGTCCCTAGGGGTCAGGGATACTTGGGACCAGCCTTGCGGGGAAGAGAGGAGCGGAGCTCTAAGGGGCGGGACTGAGAGAGGGGAAAAAGAGCGTGTGGGCGTGGCCAGCTCCTGGGGGCGGAGCGACGCCCCAGGCGGCGGGGCCCCCTGGAAGCGATGGACGGCGTTCCCAAGGGGGCGTGGTTTATGGGAGCGAGGGTCTCTCCGGAGGGGGCGTGGTTAGCGCCAAGAACGCCTCTGAAGGGGGTGGGACGGGGCGCGGGGGCGGGGCCAGAGCCTGGAAGGCTACCGTTGGAGGCGGGGTCCTCGGGGGCGGGGCCAGGTGAATGGGCTCGGTTCCCGCCGGGCGCGGCCGGAGAAGGTTGGGCCCGCTGGGGCGGGGAGGGAGGGGCTCCCGGAGCCGCAGAGCTTTAGGCTTCGCCCCGGCCCCAGCCTCTCGCCAGCTCCGCGGGTCCCGGCCCAGGTGAGTGAGGGGACGCAGGTACATCCGGAATCAGGGGATTATTGGGGTGGAAGAGTCCTCTCTTTTCCAGGTGGGGCCCCCGGCCGGAAGGGAAGGTCGGGGTGTCGGTCCCCGAGCAGCCGAGGACATAGAAGGGGTCGCCGAGTGCCTGATTGGGTCGCTGTGCGTCACGCGTGACCGTGTACCTGGACGTACCTGAAAGTGCGCCTCTAAGCGTGTTACCTGTGGAACACGGAAAGCCTCCAGGCTGCCACTTTGCCTGAGCAATCTTTTTAAAGCACAAACCAGATCGCGCCCTCTCTCATTTAAAGCCCTTCTTTAACCCCCATTGCATCCCACTAACATGAAAACTCCGGGTCCACCAGAATGGTCTCACGCCTGTCGACCTCGCCGCTCTCCACTTAGCTGGTTGCTCAGTGCATTTCAGCCACAGTGGCCTCTTGATGGTGTAAAATGTTAGAAGGAAGCTCCATCTCACCCCCAGGCCTTTGCACCCGCTCTCCCGGCCCCCGCCACCTTGACTGCCCTTTTTCCAAACCTTTGCGTAACTGTCTCCTTCCCTTTACTGAGATCTCAGCTCCAAAGTCCCTCCGTGGAGGGAGAAAGCTGCCTGACTATACACTATTTACGGTAGCTGCCTCCTCCAACCTTCTTTATCCCACGCTCCTGTTTTATCGTCTTCAGTGATTATTCTTAGACATTGTCTTCTTCATTCATTTGTGTGCTGTTTGCTGTGTGACTTGCCCACGAGGCAGCACCGGGCAGGGCCTTAGTCACATTCATCACTGTATCTCCCGGGTCTAGAACAGGTCCTGAACACAGTAAGTGCTCAGCCAATCAGCATTTGCTCCATGTCAAGCTTGACTACCCATGTCTATCTGTGTCCATGTGTCTGTGTGTAGGGGGCTGCCCCCCCCTGCCTATGTGTGCACACGGGCGTGGTCTGTAGGGCATGAATAGCCCTCTTCCCTTCCCCATGGTTGACCCTACCCCACCCTCTTCCTGATTCTGCTCCCTTCTCTCCCCTGCCCAAATATCCAGAAATTATTCCCAAGGATGAAGGGCAGGAGGATGACTTAGTCGCCCTGAGTCTGACCTGTGCCCACCCTGAGCTCCTCCCTCATCCCAGCTCCCCTCCACCAAACTAGCCAGAGCTTTGTCGGTGACCAACCTGCATGCCCACTAAAGAGGGCACAAGATAGAGGGAGCTGAGGCTAGGGGAGTCGAGACAGAGGCTGGCCTGGCCCAGCTGACAAACAGGAAGTACACAGGCATCCAGGAGGCACACCTGGCGTTTCAGGTATGCAGCGCCTGGAGCCAGCTCCCTGCCCAGCTCCCCACCCCTAAAGCCACCTGGGGCAGGTCTGGGAACTTCCTGCCCGGTTCTGGCCCTCAGCCTTGCTGACTCAGGAAACGAGAATCCTGGTGCTACTTCCCTGCACAGCCAGGCGCAGGAGACCTTAGGGGTGGAGGCAGCGAGAAGCAGACCGCCTGCTTCCCTCCCACCCAGAGCAGGTTTTCTCCACCAGACTCCAGACACACAGAGCCTGAGGCCTGCACAATATCAAGGGAGCCCCAAAATGTCAGAGACCTAAATTTGGCCACAAGAATAACAAAGCGTATGGGCTCCAAAATGTAAGAATCTGCAAAGGCAAAATTGCTGTTTGCTGACATTTCTACAAAATGTGACGTTTTATTGTCCTTGAAAATGGTATTATGTTGGAGAGGGGCCTGGCCAGCTCAGTCAGAGGAGTGTGCAATTGTTGATCTCAGGGTCGTGAGTTCGAGCCCCACATTGGGTGTAGAGATAATAATGACAACAACAACAACAACAATAATAATAATAAAATTTAAGGGGCACCTGGGTGGCTTAGTGGGTGACTCTTGATTTCAGCTCAGGTCATGATCTCACAGTCATGAGATTGAGCCCTGCGTCCAGCTCCCTGTTGGGTGTGGAGCCTGCTTAAGTTTCTCTCTCTCCCTCTGCCCCTCTCCCGCTCACATTCACTCTCTCTCTCTCTCTCTCTCTCTCTCGCAGAATACAAGAATGCATACATAAAGTTTTTTAAAATGGTGTGACATGGGAAAGCCATGTATGGGTCAGACGTTCCTACATCCTAAGAATTCTTGAGTGTGCACATAGATGGCTAAGAAGCTATAGATTAATAACATAGATTCCCTCTGGCCTGGAATGTTCTTTCACCTGGCTCGCTCCCTCAAACTCCTCCCAGTTGGTACTAATTGAGACCCTCCCGGGCCACCCTATGGGAAATCTTATCTCCACCCCTTGTAACTTCATATCCCATCCCTGGCTTTATTTTTCTGCTTATCTCTTTGTAATCTATCTACTCCGTCATCTACTTATTTATTTTCTTTAAAATATTTTTTTAATGTTTATTTATTTTTGAGAGAGAGAGAGAGAGAGAGAGAGAGAATGCATGTCGGGGAGGGGCAGAGAGAGAGGGAGATACAGAATCCGAAGCAGGCTCCAGGCTCTGAGCCGTCAGCACAGAGCCCGACGCGGGGCTCGAACTCATGAACCGTGAGATCATGCCCTGAGCCGAAGTCGGACGCCTAACCAACTGAGCCACCCAGGTGCCCCACTTACTTATTTTCTTAGTTGCTCTCTGCCCCACTAGAACAGCAACTCCCCAAGGATGCCCCTGTCTAGTTCCTGCTGGGCCTCTAGTGCCTAGAGTATGTACCTGGCACACAGTGAGTGCCCCATAAATATTAGTTTGAGTGAAATAGTTAATGACATTTCTGTGAAATGTCATCTGCATAAAAATCGCATTACAGGGGCTCCTGGATGGCTCAGTCAGTTAAGCGTCAGATTCTTGGTTTCGGCTCAGGGCGTGATCTGAACCGTGGTTCAGTTCCTGGATCGAGCCCCGCCTTGGGCTCTGTGCTGACAACGCAGAGCCTGCTTGGGATTCTCTCTCTCCCTCTCTCTCTGCCCCTCCCCTGCTTACGCACTCTCTCTCTCTCAAAACAAATAAACAAACATTCTTTAAAAATTGCATTACATTTGAAGGCAATGTCTAGGTCTTCTCCCTTTGCCAGAACACCAGTGAATGCACAACTGTTTGCATGAGATCACAGCCAATTCTAAGTTAATCTTAATCATAGCCCAATTATATGTATCTACCATATATAATGTATACATATAAGTACACACATATATATATACATACACATATATAAATAAAATCTGCTGTGTGTATATATATATATATTTTGACTGAATAACTTGTTTAATTTAGAATATGGCTGTATTATATATATACAGAGAGAGAGAGAGTTGCATTGTAAGGTTTGAGGACCATGGAAGGGCTGACCTGGCCACTAAGGAAGTTTAGGAGGAAGGAATAATTATTCCCATTTTACAGATGTGGAAGACTGAGGACTGTTGCAAGTACAGAGTTCAGCCCTTGTAACCCTCTGCCCCCAAGAGCTCCATGCAGGTGCCACAGGATGGAGAAGACTTCGCCAGCCAGCCCTGGTACCACGGCCCCCTGTCCCGTCAGGTACCTCTGCTTCCTGTAGAGCCTCAGGACCGTCTGATGGGGAGCCTCTCCCGCCCTGACTTGCTGGGGATTCCTGGGTCCTGGATGAGGGACTTATGGTCAAGGTCTATTGGAAGAGGTGGCTGAGGGTCTGGGGACTGTCTTGAAGTTTGGTTGGTATCATGCCACTCCTTACACGTAAATGACCATTTTCTCTGGGATGGTATGGACAAGGGTGACAGAGATTAAGTGGGTCCTAATGCTCCCCCCCCCCAGTCTGACTCCTTGGCTTTGCTTGTCTTTCCCTCTGGGTCCCGAGTACCTGTGGCCACCAAGACCCCATTTCCCTCTTTTATTACCTTCATTGATTACTCTTGGACAATTCACGTGTGCTTGCCTCTCGTGTATCTTGCCCACCAGACGGCGCAGGGCAGGGCCTTGGTCTCACTCATCCCTGTGTCTCCAGGGTCTAGGACAGGTCCTGGCACACAGTGAGTGCTCCATCAGTATTGAGCAGTCACAGCATCTCCCTCTCAACCCAAGTCTCCCCAACCCTCATCCCCAACTCATTTGTCACCCTCGGGAGTCCTGGGACCCTGGGCATCCAGTCAAATTGTGAGAGTCAGTATCGCTTAGTGGTTAAAATGCCACACCCTGGAGCCAGACCTCCTAGATTCAAACCCCAGCTGTGTGACCTTGAGCAAGGTATTTGACCTGTCTGGGCCTCAGTTTCCCCATATGTGAAATGGGAGTAATGGTATCTACTGCTTAACCTTGGTAAAGGCTTAAATGAGTTCATATGCCTACAGCATGTAGCCTGATACATAGTAAGGGCTATATGTGCGTCCACCGTATTTATCGTTCAGTCCCCAGCCCCTGTCCCCAACTCTGCTTTGCCTCCCCCTCTGGTGTCATGGCCCCCAGCCCCTATTGTGGTACCAGCCACCATGGCTGGCATTAAGACTGCTTAAAACTTTTAATAAAGGAGGATTTCCAGGCCACAGTCAGTTTGGAAGGATCCGGCTAATGGCATTTTTGTTTGAAGCCACGTTTGTGTACCAAGCCTAGTGCATTTACTCAGGTTGAAAGCTGCTTTGGTCAATGTCAGCCAGCACTACGAGGTGGTTGAGGAGTGGGGAGCGCGGAGCTCCAGAAATCGGTCAGGATCCGGGCTCTTTCCATCTTGTGGCTCCTCCTTCCACCGGGGCTTTGGGGACATTCCCTGGCACATAGGGGCCAGAACCTGCAGGATTGTGCAGGAGGGTCTTGTGAGCCAGGTCTGGACGTTCCCAGCTGCGCTTCTGCCCTCCTCCTATCGGCCAGATCGTATCGAATGATGACAAGCTGCAAAGGAGCCTGGGAAATGTACTCCAGAGGGGTGCCCCTGAGAAAAGGGGGGGATGGTGTGGTGTAAAACCACCCCATCCCTGGAGTGGCTTTTCTTGGGTGGGGGCTGGGGGTGAGGCATCACCATTAATTGCTGATCTGGGCTCATGCCTAAGCCCCCTGCCCCCTGTCCTCCTTCCCCAGAAGGCTGAGGCCCTCCTTCAGCAAGATGGAGACTTCTTGGTTCGTGCCTCCGGGTCCCGTGGGGGCCACCCAGTGATCTCCTGCCGCTGGCAGGGCTCAGCCCTGCACTTTGAGGTGCTCCGTGTGGCCCTGCGTCCCCGACCAGGCCGACCCACAGCCCTCTTTCAGCTGGAGGATGAGCGTTTCCCAAGCCTGACCTCCCTGGTTCTCAGCTATGTGACCGGGCAACGTCCGCTCTCCCAGGCCACCGGGGCTGTGGCCTCCAGGCCCGTGATACGGCAAGGACCTATTCGACGCAGCTTTAGTGAGGACACCCTCCGAGGCAGCCCAGCTCTGACAGAGTTGCCCAGGTAATCACAGGCTCCCTACTTCTCAGATGACATCCAGTTCCCCCCAGAGTTCCTCTACCTGGGCACTAACCGCTATTGACATTTAGGGCCGGATCACTCTTGCCTGTGGGGGGGGGTTGTCCTGTGCATCGTAGGATGTTGAACAGCATCCCTGGCCTCTGTCTACAGGGTGCCCGTGGAATCTTCTCCACCCCACCCCCTAGTTGCCACAACGAAAAAAAATGTCTCCTGACCCTGTGAAGTGTCCCCTGTGGGTAGGATATCCTGGTTGAGGTCCACTGATCCTGAATGAGTGGATATAGGGTTTTCTGGGCATCAGTGGGGGCGGCCCTGCTCAGGGTGGGACTACACGTCTCCCTCATCTCTGTCCCCCAGGACTAGAAAGTGGAGTGACAGTCAGCCTGCAGGGCTGGAGCACATGGGGCGGTCAAGAGAAGATCACTGTGGACCAGGTAAGGGTCCACCAGGACAGCACATGGCTCAGAGATGGCTGTGCCACTCACTGCCTGAGTGATATTGGGCAAGTGACTTAACCTCTTGGAAAATGGGGACAATAATGCTTTCAAAATTGTCATGGTGATTAACAAATACACAGGAACTTTGTGAGGGCTTTAAAATGTGGGTTTATGATTATTCCCAGAAGCTCTGTGCGCTCTGACCGTGGCTGACCTCTGTAATAACTCCTGCCACACCCCTTCCTCACTCCAACCACACCGTCTTGTTGCTGCCTCAGGACCTTTGCACTTGCTATCCTCACCACGGGAAAGCCCATTCCCCTAATCTTTTCCTGACTGACTTCTCATTTAACTTGGTTTCTCAAAGCAGCTGACCCTAACCGTCCAACCTACGATTCTCCTTGCGGCTTGTCTGTCCCATCTGTCCTGCCTCCCCCCACTCAACATGAGCCCTCACTGCATGCCAGCCACTGGGCTAAATGCTGAGATATATCACTCAACAAGAAAGACAGAGATCTCTGCACAGGTGGTGCCAGCATCCCATTAAAGGAAGATGGACATTGACAACAAAAATGAGTCAAGTTGGGGTAAACTTAAAAGTAAAACAGGGAGATTGGGAGGAGAGGGATGAGAGTATTACAGTTTTAAGTAGTAGTCCGGACAGGCCCCGTGGAGAAAGATTTGAAGGTGGTGAAGGAAGAAATGATGTGACTATCTGGAGGTAAGAGTGGCCCAGGGAGAAGGAACAGCAGTGGGGTGTCTGGGTGTCTCAGTCGGTTAAGCATCCGACTCTTGATTTCGGTTCAGGTCATGATCTCATGGTTTGTGAGTTCAAGCCCTTCATCGGGCTCTGGGCTGACAGCATGGAGCCTGCTTGGGATTCTCTCTCTCCCTCTATCTCTCAAAATAAATAAATAAACTTAAAAAAAAAAAAAAAGGTAGGAAGAGCCAGTGCAAAGGTCCTGGGGCCAAAACAAGAGTTCGAACTGTTGATTCAGCCAAAAGGAGGTGAGTAGAGCTGAACCATCTGAGATTCAGATATCAGGGGCCTTTTTAGGCTACTGTGAGAACTTTGGCCTTTAGTCAGAGTGAGCTAGAACCATGGGAAGGTTTTGAGCCCCTATAAGAGGGTCTACGTATATGCTTGGCAAATACAGAGCCTCCCAAAAGTCTGGGTGCAGCTTTAAGTTCTAACAACCTCAGAAGTAGTCACGCCAGAAGCTTAACAAAAGACATCATTTGAAAGTTTGATCAACTCTGTGTCTTTGGTGCTTTTGTCGTTTTGTGAATTTTGAAGAATTGTTTCTGTTTTAGTTTGGTATGTGCTTCCCATCTTTAACCAGAGGGCCCAAACCAAAAGAATTCAAGTTTAAACCATAGTATTCAGAATTCATACATAAGTGTCAAAGAGAGTTCATTTTCAAACCATTGGTAAGTGTATCGCATTTAGATCAATGAAGTTTTTAAGTTCGAACCCACCCCAAGATACCCAGTTATTGACTACATGAGCCAAGAGGGCCCCAGCTATCTTCTCTGTGTACCCCCTTCACTCCCTCTTGTTTGACCCCTAGAAGCCTCAGCCATGCCCACGTGTGCCCTCCCTCGGATGGGTAGTGACCCCATGTTGCTAAAGACCCCAGCTCCCCTGGGGTCCGTTGCTGACAGCCTCAGGGCCTCCGATGGGCAGCTTCATGCCAAGGCACCAAGCAAGCCACCTCGAACACCCTCGCTGGTGCTGCGTGATGCGTCTGGACGCCCCCCAACGTACTGTGAGCTGGTGCCCCGAGTGCCCAGTGCCCAAGGAACACCCCCTGGCCACAGCAGCCCGGACACAGAGGCCCCATGGTGGGAAGCTGACGAGGAAGAGGAGGAAGAGAGTAGAAGTTTTGCAAGACCACAGGCTGAGGTCTCTTTCTGCCCCCCTAACAACCCCTCCTGCCTGCTGGGCCCCCAGAATCGGCCCCTGGAACCCAGAGTCCTGAGTACTCTCCGTGGCCTGTTCCTGGCGCACCATCCTGGGAGCACTGCCCTCCACCTATTATTGGTGGACTGTCAGGTGGGTCACCTACCAGGTCCCTCCTCCTTAGACAGGGGCTGAAGCCAGGCCAAGGCCGAACGGCACCTCAAACCCGTATACTCATTCTGCTCAGTTGACATCCCCACTAACTCCCGCTGCCCAGGCCACAGGACTTCTAGGAGTGACCAAGGCTCAGCGGGGTGCCATGGGGGTTGCCTCTGGCCTGGAGCTGCTCACCCTTCCCCATGGGCATCGCTTGAGGTTGGAACTTCTGGAGAGGTGAGCCAGCCGCCTGGAATCCCCAGGGTCTTCAAACCTCGCCCCATTTACAGTCCCTCGGGGAGGAGGTGAGATGGGTGGGCCTGCCCCCCCCCCCCCCCCCCGCCCCCCCCCCCCACACGCGCGCGCGCGCGCGCCTCAGCTCCGAGTTACAAACCTCCCACTGCCCCCAGACCCTTGCCCTCCACCCCCGCAGACATGAGGCGCTGGCGCTGGCTGGGGCTCTGGCTGTGCTGGGCTGCGCAGGCCCGCTGGAGGAGCGCGCGGCCACCCTTCGGGGCCTGGTGGAGTTGGCACTGGCCCTGGGGCCAGGGGCGGCGGGGGACCTGCCTGGACTGGCCGCGGTCATGGGCGCCCTGCTCATGCCCCAGGTGCGTGGGGAGCGGAAATGAGGAAGCCTGAGTGCAGGGAAGAGGGAAGAGGAAGCATATTCAGGGCTCCTCCCCCAGGTGTCCCGGTTGGAACGCACGTGGCGCCAGCTCCGAAGGAGCCACACAGAGGCCGCGCTGGCCTTCGAGCAGGAGCTGAAGCCTCTGATGCGGGCGCTGGACGAGGGCGCCGGTGAGTGGCATCACTCGGAGGTCCACGCCAACCCTTAATCGCAATCCCAATCCAGCTTTAGGCCCCGCCCCTGTTTCTGTCCTAGGCTTCGCCCCCAGTCCTAGGCCACGCCCCTGGCCCGGTTGCTCTGTGTTAGGCTCGAACCCGTGTTCCTGGGCTTCTGAGGGTCCTCCTCGACTCTAGGAGGACCTAGACTCTAGGGTCCCTCGACTCTAGGGTCCACCCTCTTCACCCTAGACCCCACTTCTGCCCCAAGCCTAGCCCAGAGCCCTTCCCGCATAGGACCCTGCGACCCCGGCGAGGTGGCGCTGCCGCACGTGGTGCCCGCGGTGCGCCTGCTGGAGGGCGAGGAGCTCCCGGGGCCGCTAGACGAAAGCTGCGAGCGGCTGCTGCGTACCCTGCACCGGGCGCGTCAGATGGCTCGGGACGCGCCCAAGTTCCGCGAAGCGGCGGCCCGGCGCCTGCGAGGTGAGCTCCCCCTCTGTTCCCGGCTGCCAGCGCGTCCGGACTTTCCGAGCACCCCGCATGCTCTGACTGCGTGCCCCAGAACCCACCCGGCCAGGGACCAGAGCCTTCCGCCACGCCTCCCGGAGTCCCACCCAAACCGGGCCGACCCGGCCCCCAGGGAGTTCTCGCCCCAAGGCCGCGCGCGTCCGAGCCAACAGTGTTGACAGGAATATTGCTGTCCACCCCAAGAGAGGCCCCGGAGCCACGTCCGCAGAGTCCCAGTCCCCGGCTCCCACCTGAGATGGCCCTGCCCCCAGAGGATCTCGATCCCCCCAGTAATGCCTAGCCCTCTCCAAAATGAGTCATTTCCTTCGGTCTGGTAGAACAGCACCCCCACTGCGCTCAGAGCCATTCCTCCCGTGCTGGGGGAGGCCCAGCCTCCAGAATCCCCACCTGAGTTACTCCCGCTTTCGCTGGCCACCTTAGCCCTCTTCTCTCCAAAAAGGCTCAACCTCCCCCAAAATGTGCCGTGCTGGGTGGCCCAGACTCCAAATCTTGCCCCCTCCCCAGGCGTCTCCACCTCCAGGCACAGCCCCGAGGCCCCCTCCCAGCCCCCACCCCAGCATCACGCCCCTGGAACAGACTGCTCCCATGCACCCTGGCGCAGTTTGTTTCCACCGAGCTCCTTAGCCACCCTACCCCGATTCCTGCAGCGACTCTGAGAGCCCCCTCCCCGCCAACCCCGCCCAGTTGCCCAGAGCTTCTGGACAGAGTCCCTCCAGGTCCCTGCTGGGAGAAAGTTCCCCTGGGAGAAGGCAGGTGCAGGGAGGGGCAAGGCTGGAGCCTGGGCCCTGCCCCCAGCCCTCCTGGCCCCGCCCCCAGGATTCCGTCCGAACCCGCAGCTGAGGGAGGCCCTGACCACAGGCTTCGTGCAAAGGCTGCTCTGGGGAAGCCGAGGCGTGGGGGCACCGCAAGCTGCACGTCTTGAGAAGTTCCAGCGCGTCCTCAGTGTCCTTTCACAGCGCCTGGAGCCGGATGGTTGAAAGCACAGACCCCCTTCTTCGCACGGGGACACCCATGCAGTTGCCCCACGCTGCTCACGCAGCCAATCGCAGTGGAAACCCATTCTGCCTCACAGCAAGTGGGGACCAGATTTGCAAGAACCCATCCTGCTCCCTAAAAGTGTACATGAATCCTAGCGTGAGGGACGGCCTCCTTCCCCCGCCCCCCCCACTAGAAGACCCAGGTGTCTGGAGGCTCTGGACCCCCTATCCCAGCCCCCACCTCCCCACACGTAACCTACAAATGGTGAACATGAGGCTTCTGATAGGACGAGAACTTGCAGAGCTCTTAGTCGGAAGCCAGAGTTCAAATGCTTTTTAAAAGCTGTGTGACTTCTAGCAAATGGCTCAGCCTCTCTGTGCCTGCCTTCAACGTAAAAGTGAGGGCGCGTACTTTCTGGGGGTTGTCATGGGGATTAAAGCTCGGGAGTTTAGGGATCACGGGTGGAGAACGCCTGGCACGCGGTGGGTGTTCAACACTGCCTTTTCTCAGTAAAGCTGCCACGAACAAACACGGCAAGGACGTTTGGTGCTTTACCCCCTACACTGAAGTCACAGACAAGCACCCAGCTCTGGGGAAGTTTTGTCCAAGGTTTGCCCAAGTTTACTTCCCTTTCTTCATGCCCTCTGTGGCCAGGAAGGAGGGTGCCATCTGCTTATCCAGCCTCGGGATCTAAATCTACCAATAAGGCTCAGACTCCAAAAGCTTTAGGTAATTTTTTATATAAAACAAAATGGCCCTAGCCCAGCGGCAGGAAGAAAAGATCTGAAACACGAGTATGTACATCAACAGTGGAAGGCACAGCGGGTCCGTTCGGAAGGGGTGGGGGGTGGGGCAGCAGGTTACACGGGTCTCAGCTGAAGCCACGGGGGCAGAAATAAAGTGCGTAGGTCCTGGGGCGCCCCGCGGCCCAGAAGCAGCAGCCAACAGCCCCCTTCTTCCCGCCTGTGGCAGGGTTCAGTTGAGCGTGACGCGGAGGTAGGAGGTGGGCACGTAGCCCTCACCTCCCTGTTTCCGCCTGACCCGGGTCCAGCCGTCGCCTTTGTCCTCCTCCATGAGACTGAGGTCTTCACCCTCGGCCATGGAGATGGTGCCCTCACTGGACCCTGTCATGGAGTAGCAGTGGGCTCGGATGTGCTTCACGTGCTTTGAAACAGAACCGAGCCAACAACACCACCCCCTGCCCAACCCACCCCATCAGCTGCGACACACAAGCTGTCCTCACCTTCAAAGTGGTAGATGGCCACACAGTGACCTATGGGGGATGCTGGTTCCTCCTCAAAATCCTCATCAAATTCCGTGTAGATGGGGGCATCCTGACCCTCCTCTGAGAGGGGCTCTTCAGAGCTGGTTGGGGACAGCGAAGCGGGTAAGGATGGGCCTCCTGGGTCCTGGGGGCAGACCCACTCTGTCCCCCCCCCCCGCTCACCTCTCCTTGTTATCCTGTGATCTACTGTTGTTGCTGTTGCTGCTGTCTGGTGGGGCGCTGGCTGGGGGGTCTGGAGGCCGGGTGTGGCGGCCCAAGCTGTCTCCCCGATTGCTCAGGACTCGGCTCTCTGCCTCTGCCAGCCAAGCCTGAGAGGAGGGAGCCACGAAGTCAATCCCAGGGCAGGGCTCCTCCGGGGTCGGCCCACTCCGGGCCTGGAGGTTCCCTGAGATCACCCATGCACACCCAAGGCTGTGATGAGACACAGCTGGAGCACCCCCCCTCCCACCAACACCTCCCTGTCCCCCCCCCCCCACCCCAGGAAGTGACTCAGCCAGGCCCGCTGGCCCCCACCCCTCCCCAGGGTCTTCCCTGACCTCATACTTCTGCACTTCCAATTTGAGCCGCTCGATGTTGTTCAGGGTTTCCGTGATCCGGGGCTCCAAGCTGGCAGGGTCCCCCATCTGGGGTGTCTTCTCATATACATCCTTCATTTTCTTCAGGGCTTCTCTAGGATGACACAGACAGATCGGAAACAACAGTCCCATGGGACTCAACAAGCAAAAAAAAAAAAAAAAAACAAAAAAACACACCAAAAACAAAACATGTGCTTTGCTTCAAGGAACAAATAGCAAGACAAGACAGTGGTTAAATCTCAAACATTAGTGCTTCACTGCCTGGGTTTGAATCCCAGTCTGGGCACATATCCTAGCGAGTCTGGACTAGGTTACTGAACCTCTGTCTCAGGATGCAAATATGGAACATTGGGGATGACGATACGTACAGCTCATGGGAGCTCAAGGCTATAACAGTGCCTTTATTTATCCAAATACATACTGAGTACCTATCACATACCAGGCGCCGTTCCAGGCATCTGAAATAATAGCCCTAAACAAGCCCTAATCAGGGTCCTGCCTCTGCTCAGTCTCAGGAAAACGTGGGAATTCCAGTGAATCTACGTAAAGGGTTTGAGACGGTGTATGGCATAGGGTAAGCACTCCATACGTGCTAACCATCGTTATCATTAGCCTCCCTCCGGTCCCTGTCTCCTCCAGGACTACATACACAGGCAGTAGTAGTAACAAGCATAGAGCTCTGGAGTATGGCAATCCTGGTTTCAACTTCTTCCCGGTCCTAATACGGGATCCATGTTACAGATGAGAACACTGAGGCACAGAGAGGTGGGCCAGCTGGAATTCAAGGCCGGTCTGTCTTGGCTCCAAAGCTGCCCCCTTAACCCCTCTACCACAAAAACCCAGGGACGACAAAGTTCCATATGGAACCCTACACCAATAAAAGTTTTTGTACAAGAGGTTCTGTGCAAACGGCAAAACAGAATTTGGCTGCCTGTCCACAGTGGCAAACGTCATTCCTATTATGTAAGGGGACTGGGAAGAGAATCTTGTTGCTTGGAAGAAGTGAGCAAAGATTTTCTTTTTTTCAATCTGGCAGATTTTCTCTTGTTAATATTTTAAGCGTTGTAAGTATTGAATAGATAACCATATGGTTTTTTTTCTTTTAGCCAATTAATGTAGTAAATGAGACTAATAGACGTTTTTATATTGAACCATCTTTGCATTACTGGGATAACACCCAATTGATTATGACTCGTCTTTTAAGAAGGTCCATTTTTTTGGGCGCCTGGGTGGTTCAGCTGGCTAAGCGTCCTACTTCGGCTCGGGTCATGATCTCACGGATTGTGAATTCACGCCCCACGTTGGGCTCTGCGCTGACAGCCTGGAGCCTGCTTGGAATTCTCTCCGCCCCTTCCCTGCTCGTGAACTCGCACGTAGTTTCTCTCTCTCTCTTTAATAACACTTCAAAAAAAAATTTTTTTTTTCCATTATGGTAAAATACACAGAACACAAAATTCCCCATTGGAACCACTTTGAAGCATCCAGTCCAGTTCCGTTGCATTAAATTACATCCACGCTGTGTGCAATCATTGCCATCACATGATACATCATTTTTAAAATACATCATTGGATTTGTTTGGCTGGGATTCTGCATCTAAGATCATAAGTGAAATTTCAATTCCTTGAATTCTTGCTAACCGATATGGGAATGGATTCCACCAGCCTCCTAAAGGAGCTGGCAGCTTTCACTTTTTCCGTTTGCTGGAATGACTTAAGAGGGGAAGTAACGCTTTCCTTTTCAGTGTGGTAGGAATCACCTATAAAACCACCGAGGCCTGGGGTTTATTGGCAAGATCTTCGAACACCACTCCGGTACAGTTCACTTATTATTGTATTTCGGTCATTGCCTGCCTGCCCCCAACCTTACCTCTGGTCAACCTCCTTCTGTAGTTCACGGCTCCGTTCTTCAAGCTGTTGCTGAAGTCGCTTTCTTTGCTGCTCTGGGGGCAAGTGGCTGAAATCCTCTGTCACCACTGTCTGCAAGGTAGGAAGACACTGCGTTTGGGATCAGGAATGCTAAGCTTCCAGGCTCTTCTACATTGCTAAGACACACCAAGTCCACCTTCCTCCCCACCCAAGGTTCTTGGGGGGCAAGGCCATGCACAGAGCAAAGCAGGTCCGGGTCTGGCAACCGGAGGAGCGGGCCCAGCCGGCGGCAGGAAGCGAGCCCAGGGTCCCGCCACCCAGCTGCTGGGCGGGCTGGGGCCGCCCCCTCCTCCTCCTCCTCCTCCTCCTCCTCCTCCCCCGAGGCCTCACTTACCCCACGGCTGCCTCGAAGGCTGCGGAAGGATGCTAGCCGCGGTTTGACCGACTTACTGATCTCACTCAGTATGGCCAAGGGGTCGAGGCCGGAGCGGGGGGATGGGGGTCCATTAGGCAATGCCGAGGGCAGGGGGCCCCCCAGGGGGGAGAAGGGTGGAGGGCGTGGCTACCGGCGGGGGCAGGGGAGGGGATTGGGTCAGGAGGGGTGGGAGGATGTAGAGAAGGAGGATGGACGATGGACGTAATAAAGAAAAGAGAAAAAACAAAATGGAGAAAAGAAAAGAAAAAAAAAAAAAAAAAAAAAAAAACGGTAAGAAAACCAGAACTCAAGATGCACAATCACACACAGAAAATGCATGCAAAGAGCAACATAAAAATCTGGGATGTGGTGGGGAGGACATTAGACTGTGAGCCAGAAGGCTGGACCCCTCCCTAACCCCCTATGTTGCACCACCGTTGAATCCCATATCCAGTACCTAAGAATGGGGCCGGGGGGGTGGGAGGCAGGGAGGCCCAGGTTTCCGTGCACCCAGCTTTCTGGGCTCACAGTCTAGAAGGTAGAGGGAGATGCATGCAGGAATCAAGGTCTCAGACAGGTACGTGGCCACAGAGGTCAAAGGCAAGCTAAGAGAAGGATAGAAGTCACGATGGATCAGAAGGGTTACAGGTGGGGTTTAAGCTGGGAGAGTCTCATGTACAAATTGAAAAGGGGTATCAAATTATATGTCAAGAGGGATCAAAAATATAAAACAGGGGTCATGAGATATAACCGTGGGGCCGGTGTCTGAAGATATAACCGTGGTGGGGGGTGTCTAAGTTATAAAACAGGAGTGTCCAGGTATGTGCTTGATATTAAAAGCCAAAAACCCCAAGAAAAAACAGCCTGAGGGTCACAGGCCTGGAGTCACATTGCCAGGATGGAGAGACTCCAGGGGAGTCCCCAGGGCCAGCGTCTCGAGCCCTCATCCAGCCCTGAACCCCAGAAGCAGGTCTTCTCCTAGCATCCTGAGAAGCAGCACACAGACACCACAGGCCCCCTCCCTGCACCCCACTCAGCCTTGGGGGACTCCCAGGCCAATCACCCAGCCGCCTCCCTTCCCTCCAGCCCGGGCCAGCAGCCAAGAGGAAAATTCCTGCCTGGGACTCAGCGTCCTGGCGGCTGGGGCTGACTCAGTGGGGGCCCCCCTGTCCCTACTCACATTCCCCGTCCCAAGGGCCCCGGCCCCCACCTTGTTCTTCTTGCTGAAGGGCCAGCGCTTGGCACGGCTACGGCCCGGGCCTCGGAGCTCAGGCCGTCCATCAGAGGGGGTGCCCAGGCTGCTGTCTGAGGGCACGCGGTTCATGGGCTGGCTGAAGTCTTCGAATTCCACGTCACCCGGGCGGGCGAAGCCTGACTTGTGCAGCTCAATTAGGACCTGGGAGTCCTGTGGGGGGCGGTGGGGGGGGGGGGGCAGTCAGGGGCAAGACGAGATGCTCAGCCTTTGGGGTCCTCCTACTGCCCACCTGTCAGCCCCCTCACCCGGGACCAGACACCCACATTCTTGGCATCTACGGCATCCGCAGCCACCTTCATGCCCTCTAGACACTTGGCAATGATGGGTACCACCTGCAGCTCGGCCTCTGACAGGAGCCCATACCCAGCCCCCAGGTGGGTGGCCCGACGCTCATCCATGTCCTGAAGCTTCTGCGGGGACAGAGACAGGGGCACTAACGAGGGGCCAGCAGCAGCGATCCAGCTCACAATCGTGATGGGGCTCCACCCTGGCCCAGCCCCGAGCCGTCTGGTGGGGGAGACACAGAATCAAACAGACCCCACCCCAGGGTGGTCATGGGAGGAGACATGGGACAGGGGAGATTTCAGAGAGGACTTTGAGGAGCTCCCGCCTTGCCAGGGGAGTCAGGAAAGGCTTCTCAAAGTGGGTGACCGTGCTCAAAAAGCAGACCTCGCACAGACACTGCCAGTCCCAGGGTTGGGACAAAGAGTAGACCAGAAGGCTGAAGAAGAAGAGGGGAAATGCGAGACCTTTCAGAGGGCAGGTTAGAGCTGGAGCTTAGAAGAACGGACAGAGCGTTCCAAAAGGAAAAGGAAGACGTCCCTGGCAGAAAGAACGGCTTGAGTAAAGACAGAGCTCGCGGACCCTGGTTGTTTTTCTAACCGCTTTTCAGCTGAGAGATCGGGACATTGCTGCTGAGGTTCCGACACGTGTGTAAGAGTCGATTCACTCTGGGGGGGTTTTCAGGAGGATGGGGCTGGGGGCCTGGGACACTCACGTCGAATATCTGGGGCATCTGGGAAAAATAGAAGTGGGCCTGGTCGCGGTTGAAGCGCTGTAGTTGGGCCGCGTACTCATTTTTGCTTTCTTCTGCCATGTGACTTCGAAGGTGGGCTTGTTGCTTGGCCTGAGGAGCATGGAGGTAGAAGTTGCTGCCAGGTCCTGGCCGCGTCCCGGCCAGACACCGCCCCCCCCCCCCCCCCCCCCCCCCCCCGCCTCCCGCCCCCATCTCCCCTCACCAAGCCCGTCCCAGACCCTGCAAGCACCTTCTCCACATCAGCCTTGGTGGCGTTGATATCCTGATCGAGTCGCTCAGCAGTCTGGGCTGCCTTTTCAGCCTCTCGACAGTCACGCTCAAATTTGCGCTTACTCTGTGTTGGGGGCAGAAGCAGAAGGAGGTAGTAGGTTGAGGCAGCAAGGTTTCAGGGACTGGCGGAAAGTGACCCAGCAAACGGGGGAGAAGGGGCACGGCAGAAGCCCCCAGGGGAGAGGGGCTGCAGGCCAGACAAGGCAGACAGCTCCATGGGTCGGTAACCCTCCCCTGGCCCTCAGGGACAGAGCCACCCTTCTCCACACCCACAGACTCACATTCTCCAGCTGTTTGAAGCCACTTTCCAGCTGCTGCTGGGCCCGACGGCCTTCCTGAAAGTGCTGTGCCAACAGAAGCGGTTAGGCTCACCTAGGTTGCAGTAAGCGGCCCCTGAGAAGACCCAGGGAGGGGGAATCGCTCACCATCTTCCTCTCGTGTTTCATCTCTTGTGAGTACTTGGCCAGCTCAAGACACACGCGGACGCTGAGGTTCTCGGCCACCAGCTCCCGCTGGCCCGCAAAGTCATTCACCTCCTGGAGAATCTGCACGAAGGACTGTTGCTGGCTGAACCTGGGGCAGGATGGGAGGGGGCAGCGAGCCAAAGTCAGGGCCCCCCCCGGACCCACCTCCATATAGAAAAGGGAAAAAAAGCCCCAACACATTCCTCCCGTAAGCAACCTTAAATTCTGGTCCGTATCCCTTACCCCAAACCCTTCAGTGGGATACATGTTGGAACTCAGAATTGTTCAGGTTTAGAAAGGGGATATAATGCTGATGTCTTTTATGCATCACCCCAGTGGGGTCAGAGCAGCATCAAACACAGTGTTTTTGCAGCCAGAGGCATTAATGTTCACACTAAGTGGGATAAAGACCAAGGACGTGATCAACATCAAGTCAGTTTAGGTCAGAGGTTGCTGCCAGACAAGTTACCCACACAATCTTGATTTCTGGAGCTTTTTGGATTCTGGACCTGGGGACCTGGGGTAAAGCGAAACGCTCCTATGACACTTACTATTGCCTAGGCACCGTTTCAATGCATTATCTCAGTTAATCTTCGCATGCGCCCTACAAGGTCACCATCATCATCCCCGTGTCACAGGTGAGGAGAACAGAGGCATAAAACAGAAAATTGCCCAGACTCACTCATTTAGTAACTGTTAGAGCCTCTCTCTCACTTAACAGGAGAATAAAATGGAAAACTTGAGTCAGTTGCCCAAAGCAGGTGGGCTAGAAAAGAGTGGATTTAGGATTCTGACCCAGGTAATCTGGATGTTGCAACCATGCCCATCCCTCTAGGTGGGATCTGAAGCAAGAAGTAAGGGACTTGCTTGGGGTAGCCTAGTGAGGGAGAGGAAGTGAGACCCACACCCCCGGGGCCCCCAAATCTGGCCCTGCAATCCCTCTCCGTCCTTACTTGGATTCCGGGTCATCTTTGGCAGGTCTCTTGGGCAGGTATTTTTTCACCAGGCTCCTAACGGAGGGAGGCAGAAAGGCTGAGCCCCTGGCCCTCCAACAGCTCCCCCAAGCCCCAGGGCGGGTCCACCGTAAGGTCTCACCTCAGTTGCTTTGCATAAGCCTGCTCCACCTCGGTCCGCTCTTTCACGAACTTCACATATCTGTCCAACAGGTCCAGCCCCCACTGCGTGTGCCGCTCGAGCACCTCAAACTGATCCTGGAAGGAGGTGTGGGGATCCGGAACAAGACGTTGGGACCCCACTGCCGGCCGACCAGGCGCGGGAGAGGCCTGAAGGCTCTGGGCTCGGAGAAGGAGTGGCTTCCCGGCCCCGCCCCGGCGCGGCGCGGGGGGAGGCAGGAAACCGGCGGGAACCCCCTCCCCTTCCCGGGAAGGGCCAGGGAACAGGGGCGGGGCCCCAGCCGGACTACAGGGTCCCCGTCGCCTGACCGCCAAGAGGGGTGTGGAATGGGGCAGAGCCACTCCCCCCTGCCCTGGCTCCCCTAATCCCCCCCCTACAAGATTCCGGAAAATCCGGCCGGCCCGGCGTGAGTCAGGCCAGAGGGGCAGGGTTCCCTGCAGCTTGGGGGGCCCAAGAATGTCCAGGGGACAGGCCCCATGTTCCCCGGTTCGCCAAGCTTCCCGGGGTACCCTCCCGATATATGACTCCGTCTCCCCCACTGAGTCCACTGCACCTCCAAAAGAAACGCCACACCGAGTTGTGGGGGAAGGAATCTAGCTATCCCGCTGCACCCAGGAACCCAGGGATGCCACCGCCCCCATAAAAAGGAGGGGTCAGAGGTATGGGTTAGGATACGGGGGAATTTCTGGGGCTTCCAGAGTAGAGATTAGAGGTGGCCTGGGGGGCAGCCCCTCCCTGTGCCTGGGGCAGGTTGGGGGAGGGGACTGCGAGGCGAGGCTCGGCCTCTTAGCCCCCTCCCTCCCCAGAGGGTCCCAAGCCCCTAGGTGTTGATTGGCGGCGCCGGAAGGGCGGTCAGAACTTCTAGGTCCCACGTGGGGTTGAAAGTGGCCAGAGGGTCCCCTCCCCCGCCCGAGCGGGACAGGCGGGCGGCGGGCAGGGACCCAGGGGCCGTAAGATAAGCCGCCGGCCCAGCCAGGGTGCTCAAAATAGGTGACCTCGCCCGGCCGCCCCGGCCTTGTCCTAGGACTTCTGCCCTCCTCATTCCAAACCCCGCGCTCAGTTTCCCCACTCCGCTCCTGCACGGTCGCCCTCCGCCCCGGGCGTCCAGAAACGCCCTGGGAAACTCCGAGAGAGGGCGGAAAGCTGGGACTCCAGGGGTCGCTGAAGGGGAGAGCTCCGAGCCCCCGCTAAGGTGTTGCAGGAGCAAAGAGGGAGGGGGTCTGGACTCCAGAAAGAGAGGAACGTGGGGCAGGGCCGATCGGACTCACCCACAACTCGGTGCCCCAATCCATGCTGCTCCCGCCGAAGCCGCCGCCGCGCCCGGTCCCCGCCGCCCGCCGCCGGGAGACTCAGCTCGGGGCGGCGCGCCCGGCCCCGCCCGCCAGGGCCCGCCCACTCCAGGCTCGGCCCCGCCCCCGCGGGCCCTGCCACGCCCCCATCTGCGCGGAGCCCCTGAACTGCGCCCTGAAGGCGGGACCCCCCAAGGAGGCGGGGCCCAACGGACGCCCCGCCCCTTCTTAAAGGAAAGTTGCCCCCCGATGCCACTGGGCCGACCCCTTAAAGGACCCCCACCCATTTTCCAAATCCGGCCCCTCTGATCCTCTCCACCCCTGCCCTTCCTGGGGCTGTTCTTTTCTCTTTTCCTTCAACCAACCATTCCTTAAAGGGCCAAGACATTAAACCCCCAACCCGACAGGTCCTTCCCCCACCCCTTCTGTGGAAGAACCTGAGGTCACCGCGCTCTTGTGGGCCGGCCGGGCTCCAGACATCTCTGCTCGTCCCACTAATGGTCTGGTTCTCTCCGGCCACAGGGCGGATGGGAGGACTTCGATCCGGCCCAGAACGCGTCTCCGCCAAGGCCCGGTCCATTAGCGCCCCCACCGCATCCTGCCTTCCCCCTCCTCCCGAAGTCTGCGCCGGGAAACTGAGGACAGGCCGTCCTTGGGGCACCGGGCCCAGGTCTTTCCTCGGCCCTCATCCAGTTCGCGCTTCCACCTGCCCATTTTCCAGTCGCATCCATTAAGACCCAATCAGGCTTCCTAGTCTGTACTGACCCTGGTTCCGACTCCACCTCTCCCTCCAGAAACTCGGGCCCCTGGGGGCTGGAAGTCTGTCACCTCTTTCATAAAAGTCTGTTCGCACCTCATTAATCTCTTTAAGGCACTGGGATGAAAGGAGAGAGAATCCTGCAGCTCCCACCCTCCTGTCTCCAGCCTTTGGTGCTTAGTGTCTACAGAGGTGACAGACGCCCCAGAGCCCCCAGGCACAAGTTAGGCTCTAAGCTCCCAGATTCCCAGTACACACACTGGGGAGCCCAGGAGGATAGCCCCAGGAGCCCACACTGGCACAGATGGCCCTGTGGGGACCTGGCCCCACCTGCTGGTGGCTTCTGAGCTAGAAAACCTCAAGTTGCGAAGTGGGCTGTGCTCCAGGGGCTGGGGGACCAGATGAATCAGTGGCTCAGCCTGGTATTAGAGTCTCAAATTCAAATTGGAATTGGGATTCATTCCAGGTCGGCACCACAGTTGGGATGGGATCTCAGACTGGGGTCAGAAGCTTCGCCGAGGGGTCAGCAACCCAGTAGGGGGTCTGGGACTCAAACTAGGGTCCAGAGGTCAGGCCTAGTCTGGGGTCAGTGCTCCAAGTGGAGGGCTCAACCAGAGATTAAGGCTCAGTGTAGGTTGAGGGTCAGAAGGGAGTGGGGAAGTCTGGGTTTCAGGCTGATGTCGGGGCTCAGCTGCAGGTAGGGGGACTCAGCCGAGGGTTGGTGTTCAGTCCATTGACAAGTCCAGCCTGGCATCTGTGCATGGGTTTCTAGTTGCCTCGCTCGAGGGAGGGAGGCTCCGCCTAAGGCTGGGATTCAGCCTAGGGTCATAGGTCATCCTAGGGCCAAGATTTAGCCTGGGGCTAGGTTTAGGCCTCCTAGGATCAGGAAGATTAGAACCGGACAGGCCTCGGCAGATGCGTGTGTTTACCAAAAATCTGTGCTCTGGCTAGGAGCCACTTCCCCGGGGTGAAAAGGGGAAGTCCGTCCTTGGGGATATTGGGATATGTAGTTTATTGAATGCCCTGTTGCGCTGTCTGCTCTCACTGCATTCTGGGTAACGTAGTCCTGGACAGACGTTCAGTTGGGCGTGGATGAAGGAGTTCCGCTTCAAGGGCGGGATATCAGATCCATCACAATTGGTTAGGTGGACTGTTTGTCAAATTACATCGGGACAATCTTTCTAATGATTGGTGAGAGCGGAGATGGGGGTTAATCATTATCAGCACCCCATTCGGAGCCGTTGTTGTCTGTTTGGTGTCGTGCGGGGGTGGGGATGCGGATTTTCTAGGAAAGAGTCGCTGATTGGCTGGGCGGGCTGGAAATGCCGGAAGGTCGGCCCTCACCGCGTGGCGATTGGCTCACCCGTTGGCGGTGGGGGCGTCAGAGGCGGTATCAGGGGAGGTGGTGGCTCTAGAGATGGCAGTGAGCGAGAGGAGGGGGCTCGCCCGCCGGAGCCCCCCGGAGTGGGGGCAGCTGCTACTTCTGCTGCTGCTCTTGGGTGGCTGTTCTGGGCGCATCCACCGACTGGCGCTGACGGTGAGTCCCGCCGCGCGGCGGACTGGGGCGGGGGGCGCAGTGTTGTCTCGAAGAAGCCCCTGGTTTGGAGTGGTCTCGTCCTACCTCCCCCTCGTCTTACGTGGGATGGAGCGGTCCGGCGCCCCCCGCCTCCA
The DNA here is from genome assembly GCF_007474595.2 of Lynx canadensis. Taxonomy (NCBI): domain Eukaryota; kingdom Metazoa; phylum Chordata; class Mammalia; order Carnivora; family Felidae; genus Lynx; species Lynx canadensis. The sequence goes on along the minus strand of NC_044304.2, from coordinate 4,777,057 downwards.
GGCCCGGAGTGGTCTCGTCCGAGGAGTCCCTTCAGTCCTTTGGTGGCGCAGCCTGGCTGGCAGTGTTAGGACTGTGCCCCGCCCGTTGGGGGGGTGGGTCTTCAGCTCCAGGGAACACCCCACCCCCTCCCGCCCGCCCCTTAGTCCTCTAAATTCTTGAGATTGCTCTGGGGCCGCTGGCACCTTTGGCGCCGCCCAGGGGAGTCCCTGGGGTTTCTAGGATTGGGTTCTCTGGGCACTCACTGGGATCTTGGGGACTCATTTGGAATCTACAAACTGGGAGGTCAGAGCTCGGCGCACCAAGATAAATAACTCTGCTCTTGGGGTGGTGTTCACCAAGTGCGGAGACTCGCAAATGCCCCAGGCTTTCTTTTGCTGGACTCTCAGAATGGTGGCTGGAGGATGTGGGGCTACCCTGTTCCTCCCCGGGGGATTGGTCTGGGGACATGGCCTCCGGGAAGGCCCTCTCAGCCTCTCCCATTACTCTTTGGACCTGTCCTCAATCTAGGGGTACCAGGAGGGGGCCGAGCTCTTAGGGGGACCTCGCGCCAGAGCCGTGGGGCTGAGTTGGAAAGAAGTCTGAGCTGCCGCTGCCTCTTCCTCCTTGGTCTCCGGCAGGGGGAGAAGCGAGCAGACATCCAGCTGAATAGCTTCGGCTTCTACACCAATGGCTCCCTGGAGGTGGACCTGAGCCTCCTGCGTCTGGGCCTCCAGGAGACAGAAGAGAAGGCCCCGCTGGTGAGGGGCTTTGAGGAGTTTGCTGGAGCAGGGCGAAGAGCACAAGTTTCCAAGCCCCCTGTCCTCAGTGTGTAGCTCTGCCCCTCATCCGTGTGATCTTGGGCAAGTGCATTGGCCCCTCTGAGGCTCCTCATCTGTAACATGGGAAAAACAAAATCTCTTGCCATGTATGCTAGACCCTGAGCTTGGGTTGGTGGAGGGAGGGCATTATTACATCAACATTTTAATTGGGTGAAAACAGGATGGGCTAGGTCCAGGGGACCAGCGAGGGTCTCCCTAGGGAAGTGACATGCACGTAGAGTGGCTCGAGATGGTTAGGAGTTAAAGAGTATGAGAAGCCAGGGGCAGGATGGTGTGCTGGAAAATTCCATGAGTGAATGTGGGACCTACCTAGTACATAGTAGGTGTTCAGTAAATTTGAGGTTACATTTCTATTGCTACTAAAGGAGGTGCCTTGGCGAGGTCTCTGCGCAATCCCTCATTTTGTCCCTTTTTCTTTCCACCTGCCAGGTGGGGTTCAGTCTGACTCGGGTTCGATCTGGCAGTGTTCGATCCTACTCAGTGAGTGGAGGGGGAGGTAGGGAGGGGGTGCGGAGGGCCTGGGATGTCTGTCCTTTACATCTGGAGCCCAGAGGCCCTCCTTCTTTCCCAGAGAGGGGAGCAAGAAGTGACCCTCCCTTGCGGGGTACACGGGGAGGAGGCAGGGTGGGGGTGGGTTAGTGGGAGTTGGTAACCAAGGTGCCCTCTTACCCACTCCCCAGACCCGGGACCCCCACGACTGTCCTCTCTGGAAAAACAGTAGCAACCTCCTGGTTCTCTTCCTCATCAACACCAAGGATCTGCGGTAAGTTGATGGGCCAGGGGCTGCATCGTTTGTGTTTCCCTGGGTGTGATACCCACGTGAGCTGATCAGGTGCAATGAGAAGCCAGCCGGAAAGAACCTCCGTGCTCTTAGGAAGAAAGCCACATCCTTTTCAATTTTGCCTTCCAGCCTTCTGGTTACGGGAAGGAGGGAGAGGGGCAGGGTACCCAGAGAGTGTTGGGGTCTCAGGGCAGAAGACACGGACACAGAGGAGTGTTGTGAGAATCGACAGCAATAGTTAATGCTTGTTGAATGCTTCCTGTGTGCCAGGCAGCATCCTGCAAGCTTTTACAGGTGTGAACTCATCGATTCTTTATACTGTTATTATCCCCATTCTAAAGAAGAGGAAACTGAGGCCCAAGAACTGGGATTTGGACCCAGGCAGCCTGGCACCAGAGTCCCACAATACCATGTAGCCTGTCTGTAGACACATTTTCATTTAAAACAATGCGCTGAAGTAGAATGAGTAAGTCACTGTCACGGGAAGTGACAGTCACGGGTGCAGGCAGTTCATAGATGTGGCAGTCGTCTTGATGGGTGGTGGCCAGTGCTGGAATTGTGTGACCACTGATTCAGCCTGGTGCCGCCCTCAGAAAGGAGATCCCAAGGGCCCAAGGGGCCATTGAGTTCCTCTGCACAGGTCATGCACATGACCCAAGCCTTCAGCCTCACCCTCACGGTCCCCACCCTCACCCCAGGGTCCAGGTGAGGAAGTATGGAGAGCAGAAGAAGCTGTTCATCTCTCCTGGGCTCCTCCCCGAAGCACCTTCTGAACCAGGGCCCTCAAATCCAGTGCACACAGTCACCCCTAATGTGGACAGCGGTGAGTGAGGCTGGCCATGTGAGCGGGGAGAGTGTAGATGGCTAGGGCTGTTCTGGGCCGCCTCCCGTTTTTCTGCTGTCCATTTGTCCATCCATCTCTAAACTCATTCACTTGTCCCCTACAGGGGCCGCCACTACGCTTGACAAGGCCAAGTCGAAACCCAGAGTGTCCCAGGGAGATCAGCAGGTTCGGGGAAGGTCTCTTCAGGGGCATATGGCGACCCAGGCCGGGGGCCAGCTAATGCTCCATGCAGCACTCTGTCCCCTCAGGGCCCCAGTGGGAAGGACAAGGAACTGATCCTGGGTCTCGGGCATCTCAACAACTCCTACAACTTCAGCGTGAGTGTCTGTGAGCGCCTGTGGCCCCACCTCCTCCCAGAGTGGGGACTCCCAGGCTGAGGCCTCCACTCCCCCTGTCTGCCCCCCACCCCCCAGTTCCACGTCGTGATAGGCTCTCAGGCGGAGGAAGGCCAGTACAACCTCAATTTCCACAACTGTTACAACTCCAGGCCGGGCCAGGAGCAGCCGTTTGACATCACGGTGAGCAGATGCAGGGCGGCTTTGCCACATCCTCCCTGAGGCCATGCTGTGGACCGGTAGACCTATGTACCCACCTGGGAGATGGGAAGACCGAGGCACGGAGAGGGGGAGCTTGAGAGTGGGAGAGTGAGACTCACACTCATGGCTCTGCACGTCCAGAGCTGGTATGCCATCCCCACCGCTGCCCCCTCCCCAGGTCATGATCCGGGAGAAGAACCCTGAGGGCTTCCTGTCAGCGGCAGAAATTCCCCTTTTCAAGCTGTATATGGTCATGTCTGCCTGCTTCCTGGCTGCTGGCATCTTCTGGGTGTCCCTTCTCTGCAGGAACACGTAATGCCTGGTTGGGGGGGGGGGGGTCCCCCACCTCCTCTCTTCATACCCTCCCATCCCTGCCCCTAACTAATGCCCTCCACCTCCTTCTGTCCGTGACCTTCCCCACCCCCCCACCAGGTACAACGTCTTCAAGATCCATTGGCTGATGGCAGCCCTGGCTTTCACCAAGAGCATCTCCCTCCTTTTCCACAGTGTGAGAGCTTGGGCCCAGAGCAGAAGGGGGTGGGCTGGGGTCTCTGGGTCCCGGAAGAAGCCCAAGCAGCCCACTCCCCAAATCTGTGCAGACCCTGGGCTTGGGAGTTCATTTGGCCTACTGTCCACATGTCCAGCCATTTTTGCCCTGTGGCCTCCAACTGTCCACCCAGCCCAGCTGTCTGCCTGTCCTTCTGTCTGGCTGTGGCTGTCCACTGGCCCAGCTCTGACTCTCCCCCTGCCTGATTGTCTCACTATCTCATTGTCCGTCCATCCAGCTGTGACTTCCCTGCCTTTGTCACGGCTGTGACTGCCCATCCGTCATCCCAGCCGTCCACCCCTATGTTGTCACGGCCTTTTCTGAGTCCACCTGCCATCCTGGTCATAACCGTCAGCTCTGTCCACTTTCTGACCACCATGCAACAGTGATCGTCCATGTTCCTAAGCCATCGCTAGCCTCCCAGTTGTCACTGTCCACCCACCCATCCGTCCATCTGTCTGACTGTCCATCCGTCCACCTCCAGATCAACTATTACTTCATCAACAGCCAGGGTCACCCCCTCGAAGGCCTCGCTGTCATGCACTACATCACACACCTGTGAGTGCCCTTCTCTGCGGCAGGTTGGGGGGTGGGCTGGGGAGGGTCGGGCACCCCCTCTTACCACACACACTCCCCAGGCTGAAGGGCGCTCTCCTCTTCATCACCATCGCTTTGATCGGCTCTGGCTGGGCCTTTGTCAAGTACGTCCTGTCAGACAAGGAAAAGAAAATCTTTGGGATCGTGATTCCCCTGCAGGTGCACAGGAGGCCCCAGGCCGGTGGGTGGGGATGGGGCCAGGCACACCTTGGCCCTTGGGGCACACCTACCCAGCCTACACCGCCCCCAGGTCCTGGCCAACGTGGCCTACATCGTCATTGAGTCCCGTGAGGAGGGCGCCAGCGACTACAGGCTCTGGAAGGAGACCCTCTTCCTGGTGGACCTCATCTGCTGTGGCGCCATTCTCTTCCCTGTGGTCTGGTGAGGATCCGACACGTGACCCCCGCTGGAGGCTGAGGACCCCCTGCCCAGGCCACCACAAACATGGCCAGAGGTAGTGCTGACAGCTTCCTGTGTCCCCTGTCCCATTCCAGGTCTATCCGGCATCTCCAGGATGCATCGGGCACTGATGGAAAGGGTGAGGCCCTGGTCCCAGGACCTCCTGGGCCCCCAGCCCCTGTCCCGCTCCAGGACCTTCTTTCTGCTCCCTGGATGTCCCTTCCCTCCCTGCCGCCACTGCCTTCCTGCCTCTCTACCTTGCTTCCCGTCCAGCGCTCCCCACCCCAGACATCCCCCTCCAGGTTTCCTGCCCCTTGGCCCCTCCCCAAGATGTTCTCCCAGTCCCCAGACCTCCTCCACACCTCTCCCTTTCCCCATGCCCCCAGCCTCCTTCCCCTAACCCCCCTCTCTGTGTACACCCTCAGTGGCAGTGAACCTGGCCAAGCTGAAGCTGTTTCGGCATTACTATGTCATGGTAGGAGCCCCATTCTCACTCGGCGGAGTTTTGTGGTCTTCGGGGGGATTTTTTTTTTCCGGGGGTTACAACCAGCCCATTGGCATACCCACTCTAACCCCTCCGTCTGCCATCAGCCAGCCATCACTCAGCCCCAACGCCCTGCCCTCTGTCTCTGTCCCGGCAGATCATCTGTTACGTCTATTTCACGAGGATCATCGCCATCCTGCTGCGGGTGGCTGTGCCCTTCCAGTGGCAGTGGCTGTACCAGGTGCACACGGGGGCCATAGGCAGATGGGAGGGTGGGCCAGACAGCTTTAGGGGCGGGGGTGCAGGGGGCGTGCCTGACACTCCTCCTGCCCTTGCCCCGCAGCTCTTGGTGGAAGGCTCCACTCTGGCCTTCTTCGTGCTCACTGGCTACAAGTTCCAGCCTGCAGGCAACAACCCATACCTGCAGCTGCCCCAGGAGGACGAGGAGGACGTGCAAATGGAGCAACTGTGAGCCCTGGGCCTCAGGGGCTGGTGGGGGGCACGAGCACAGGAGTCCTGGAGGCAGGGTGGGCGGGGCCAGCGCTCGGGGGGTGGGGCCGGGGAGCTCTAGGAGTGGATTTGAGGGCCATCAGGGGCGGGGCCTAGTCCCCCTCAACTCCTGAGCCGCCTCCTGGTTATCTGCCTCTAGAATGACCAATTCTGGGTTCCGGGAAGGCCTGTCCAAAGTCAACAAAACAGCCAGCGGGCGGGAGCTATTGTGATCATCCCGGCATCTGGGACCAGTCCTCCGTCCCCCGCCTGCTCCCACCCGCTCCACACACACATTCCTCACTCCTGCGGGCTCCCAAAGCGCCAGGAGCAGGAGGAGGAGGGCGCCCGGGGCGCATGCTGCGCCTAGCTCCCTGAGCCTTGAGTCCCCAGAGCCCATTCAGAAGAGAGCCCCCCTCTTCCCCCAAGTATTGGGCAATCCTGTCCCCGCCCTGGAGCCATCTGCTGCTTGCAGTTGCACAATAATGACCGATCTGTTTTGCTAGCCTGGTTTCTTGCTTTTCTGGGTGTTGAGGTCTAACACGGAGGTTGTGCTTACAGTTGAGAAACCTGTATTCATGGGGGGGTGGGGGAGGTTTCAGTCTCCGTTGCCCTCCACATTCAGTAAATGTCATTCGAGCAACTGCTACACGTCAGGCCCTGAACCCGGTGCTGAGGACAGAGCAGTGACCCAGGCTCGACCCTCAAGGGGCTCACGGTTGGGGGAAGGGGCCAGGCAGGGATAAGGATGAGACCATCACAGGGCCCTGACCCAGCCTGGGAAGCTGGGGGGAGGTGATCAGAGAAGCAGGGGAAGGACGGCAGGCCCAGGGGAGGGACAGCGTGTACAGAGGCTGGAGGTCAGGAAAGCTTGCTGGTTGGTAGGCCCACAAGTAGTGGGCACTGAAGTGTCTAACTGTGGCTAACGCTGAACGCCACACCCTCTTCGAAGGCTTCCATTGACCCTGACTCCTATTAAGCCTGTGAGACACAGACAGGCTAAGTAGCTTGCCCAGGGTCACATAGCTGACGAGTTGAGAGACTTGGGGCTCAAAACACTAGCAGTCTGGTTTCAGAGCTGCACTTTACCACGGACCACACTGCCCTTCGGCACCTAGACTCCCTGCGACCAAACCTCCGGCCTCCCCCAACCCACCGCGCCCTTTGTTGTGTGCCCCTGGGTAGGTGGTTTTGCCTCTTGTGTCCTAACATGTAAACTGAGGTCCCCATGAGGCCACTGAGTATCACACATGTGATAATGGTGTGAGTGGCTCAGCACAGCCTAACCTTTCGTGGGCTGCCCTGAACCTTGAAGAGGGACCTCAGATTAGCACTGCACCTGTGCACCCACGTGGGCAGCTCCAGAGATGTCATTGTCTCCCTTGTCCCAAACCCCCTTTCAGCCAGAGTGCCTACAGCCCCTTTTGGAGCTTAGCAGACAGTTCTCAGTGGGGGCCACACCCCACCCCACAGGCATGGGATGACAGGTAGAGAATCGGGCAGGGGTCAAGGCTTCCTGCAAACAGAAACAAGTATAACGGGGCCCAGATGAATAAATAGCCCAGCCAGACAAGGAAGTGAGGAGGCACTGCAGACTGAGCAAGTTATGTGAGCAAGCGGAGAAGCCCAGAATAGCCTGCCAGTCCCCCTGCAGGGCTGGCTGAGGCCGAGAGGGGGGGCAGGGAGGGTGGGGGAGCAGCTGGCAGAAGCCTCAAGACAACAGTTGGACTTCGTGCTGATGCCTGTGGGAGCCAAGAAGGTTACAGCAGGGAAGGACGTGACCATCGAAGTCGGTGCTTTACTCCATGTGCGTGCAGGGGTGCGCAGAATCAAGGCTCCCAAAGAAGTCCCCGTCCTGATCCCCAGAACCTGCGAGGATGTCACATGAAGCGGCAAAGGGCACTTTGCAGATGTGACTGAGATGGGAGGTGATCCTGGATGACCCAATGTCATCACCAGGGTCCTTATGAGAGGGAGGCATCAGGGTCCCGGTCAGACAAGGAGAGCCACAAGGAAACACGTATAAGGGATGTGCTGTGAGGTTTAGCTGGCCCCCTGAGCCAAGGGGTGCAATGGGCTCTAGAAGCCCAAAAGGGCAGGAAGTGGATTCCCAGTTCCCCCCGTTGGAGCCTCCCTAAGGAACACAGCCCTGCCCACACCTTGATTTCAGACTTCAGCCCTCCAGCCCTGTAAGATAATACGTAGGTATTATTTTAAGCCACCAAGTGTGTGGTCATTTGTTACAACAGCAGTCAGAGACTCCTACAGCTTAGGAGCCTGAAGTCTGGACCCCGGCTGCCTGGGTTCAAATCCCAGCTCCTCCCACCTAGAGGATCTTGGGCAAGTGTTCAAAGCCCTCAGTCTCTTGGTCTGCAAACCAGGGATGCAGAAGAAACAAGTTTCATGAAATAAAGTGCTGCGTCTGAGTCTCATGGAGACCAACTCACTGGCGTGCATTCACGTATTCTACACCATAATTTTGCAGGGTCACAAAGCTGTGTTTTTACACAAAGTCCCCAGTTGCTGTAGAGTAGATGAGTTGAAAGGAGTGATTCTGCAGCAGGGAGGCCACAGACCACAGGGGTGCAGACAACAGACAGATGGACTGGGACAGTGAGTGCAGGGGAGAGGGAAGACGATGGGGGATGGCTTGGAGGACGGGCAGGGCTGTCAGCGAAACAAGGTGAGGAAGAGAAGCAGGTGTTGGAAACAATAAACATACAGTCCATGTGCAGTGGGGCCTCACCACGTGCGGGGCACCAGGATGAGCCTCTGCCCGCCCCATGCCACTGGCTTGTCACCCAATGCTCAGAGGGACATTCATGGCTGTGAATGTCCAGCCTGCCCCTGCACCCTCCACGGTGGGGGTCCCTGATGCTCAGGCCTCTCCTGAGCTTGAGTCAGGGGTGCAGGGGAGCGGGGGAAGCAGCCATGGGGCAGATCAAATCCAGCCGGGCCAAGTTTACCTTCCAGTTAATGAGTAATGAGTAGGGGGAGAAGGGGAGGCCTGGGCTGCATGGTGGGGGAGGTGCCCAGGCCATGGGTCCTGGAGGGAAAATCTCAGAAAGCAGTGTAGCAAGGACCCCATCCTGGAAGTGGGGGGCCAGGAGGGGAGGGGCAGTCCCTGCTGTTCCCAGGCCTGGCACCGACTCAAGGGTGAGGGTGGGGGGTGCAGCAGGGAAATCGCTGCACTCAAGGGGGTGGGGGGGGGAGAGGGGTGCCTGGGCTCCCCCCACCCAGAAAGCCTCTCCCTTCCTTCCCCTTCTTCTCCTTCCTCCAGCTGGGGTGCCAGACGAAACTCAGGACACCAGTTCAACTGGAATCGGGGACACATAGCCAATACTGTGTTAGGGTTAAGTGCCTTCCAGAGACCCCACTTAGCCTCAACCCAGGCAGCCTGGCCCTCCGGCTGTCCATAGCTGGAATGTTAGGCAGGGCAAGCCAGCTAACGGGAATCCCATCCTCCAGGCCTCCTCCTCTCTCTCCCCTGCTGGCTTATCTTGCCTGCCATCCCTCTCCCACACTTCTGGGCACAAATGCACATTCCCCAGGATGAAGCTTCCAAGAATCCCTTCCTTCTCCCAAGCCCACCTCTGCTTCTGCCTTCACCCCTCTGGTCACTTCCTGGAGGTCGGGGCCAGGACCCTCCGCAGACCTCCACCACCATAGGCGTGAACCTTCCCTCCAAGCCCAGTGCTCTGAAGCATCTCAGCACCTTTGTCAAAACAGCAGGAACTATCATCAATCCCATTGTTCAGATGGATTAACTGAGGCTCTCAGAAAGCCAGAACCAAGCCTTGCTGGGAGACACAGGCCAGCAGGAATACCTTCCCAAGACAGTCAAAGCAGAAACCCTGAATGTTTAGGGCTATAATGCAACCAGGAAATGGGGTGGGGGAGGAAAATGGGAGTAACTGAGGTTTGGGGGATCCTAGGAGGTACCCCAACCCCTGTTTCAGAAGTTGAATCTCAGTTCTGGATAGTAAGCAGGTGCTTGCACCCTCCCTCTCCCAAAGAAGGGGTGACGCAATCAAAGCAGACAGGGTCCAGGTTTGTTCTGTGTCTGCACACCTCCCCCAACTCCAGGCATGCAGCCTAGGCCAGGAAAGGCACATGGATTACAGGAAATCAGAGCTGGGTTCCCCATTAACCCCTTCCTTGGGACTTTGGAAACCAGGCCTTCAGAGAGCAGGATCCCCCACCCACATACCTGTTGCCTCCTGTGCCCTGGACTTCACACATCCCTTCCCCCAGATGCACAACCTTGCTGGGAATCCAACAGGCACACATCAAATGACACTGAGGCAAAAACGCAAAGCTTTGCCAACATGCTGTCGTGGTGAGACAGTGGGGAAATCCAGCAATTTCCTGCAAGGCCAGCAAGTATGTAAATCAATACAATCACGGAGGGAAATACAGCCATATCTTGCAGGATTATTAATGCAAGTAGCTCTTGGTCCAGGGTCATGTCCTTTCATGGCAATGACAACTGTGACGTGAGTGCTATTACAACCTCATCTCACGGGGGAAACTGAGGCTCAGCGTGGCTATTAATCAAGCGCCAAAGTGTACCTCTAAGTGTCAGAGCTGGAAAGTGATGCAGGTCAAGACCACTCACTGTATCCAGGGAAGTCTGTCCACGCGGAAGAGGCTGGTCACTTTCACACAATGTAAAAGGAGGCAGTTGCCTCTAACAACAAGGAAGCTCTCTGGGCACTGATATTAAACGATCTCTGAGGGATACTGTTTATGAAAAAGGCAAGGCGTAACCCAGAGAGACCAGGAAGAATAGCAGGCAGAGAAGACTGGTAATTTGTTTTTAAAACTTGCGAGCATTCAAAATGCATATCTCTGGAAGGAAACAAGGGATTGGGTTTCACTGTGGCATCTGAGACCTGAATGGTTCAGAACGGGAACAGAAGGCAAATTGCCTTTGCCCTGTACATCTACGTGGACCCTTTAGGTGTTGAACCATATGAAGATATTAGCTATTCATAAAAAATTAAATACAGATGGCATAATAGTAATTAAGAATATTAACGATAATATTGTAACGTTAAGACAGAATAAAAAAAGCTAGCAATGGGAAATTGCCTCACTGATGAGGAAAGTTTTTCTTTTTAACCATTATAGTCTCTCAGGCATCCTGACAAGGGTACATGAAGGGAGCTCCAGGTTCCACATGTATTAAAATACATGCTCATTGCAGGGTGCCGGGGTGGCTCAGTTGGTTCAGTTAAGTCTCCGACTTCAGCTCGGGTCATGATCTAGTGGTTTGTGAGTTCGAGCCCTGCATTGGGCTCTGTGCTGACAGCTCAGAGCCTGGAGCCTGAGCTTCAGATTCTGTGTCTCCATCTCTCTCTGCCCCTCCCCCTGCTCTGTCTCTGTCACGCAAAAATAAACAAATATTTTAAAAAATACATGCTCACTGGGAGAGTGAACTTCTACACATACTTCAAAGCCCAGCTGAAATGTCCCCTCCTCTGAGAATTTTTACCTGACCCTCTACAAAGCAGGGTTCTTCTCCACTGGGAAGACACACCACAGGGCCAGGAGTGTCTGTGTTGGACCTTATTCCTCAGTCTGAGCATAGAAGAGGGACTCCAGCCACCAGCATAGAGATAGACCCATAGGAAGGCACTGGTTAACAAACGCATGGCCAGAAACTGACTGGGCGCCAGGCCCAGACACCTGGGGTGGGGAGCTCTCTGGCCCCCAGTGTTCCTCCACCGCTAAGTAGGTGCAACAGGGAAAGGTCCCTGTTTACCAACTGACCTTGACCCTGAGGGAGACCTTGGCAGGGGGAAGGTGTGTCCATGTTGCTGGAGGACATGCCCTTGGGTTAGTTACCCCAGGACACACCGGCCCCAGGGATTGAAAAACTTAGGAAATGGTATTGAGAAATCTGGGGCAGCTCCAGGAAGGGGGAAGCCACGGGAGCTGCGGGCTGGGCTGAGCTTGCAGGGGGGAGGCGGGAGCCAGATAAAAGGCAGCCTCCAGCAGCCTCTGCTCATTCCCTCCCAGTCCGCTTCCTCCGTCCCTCTGTCCCTCCACCGTCCCTGCACCATGGGGCCTGCCTCAGGCCCCAGCCTGCTGCTGCTGCTGCTGCTTCCCATCCTGCCCCTGGCACCGGGGGACCCCATGTGAGTGGTCATGACCCTTCTCCAAACCGGGCTACTTGTGAGGTGGGGGTGGGGATCAGGTCCTAGTGGAATCCAGGGCGCACGTGGGTGTCTGCGGAGGCAGGGGTCAGCGGGTTGGGATGTGAATGGCCTTGGGCTGCCTGTGAGCTCATGATTTCATGAGCTGGGGGTTCATGGCACTCGGGTTACAATGGGAGGCGGATGTTTCTAGAAGCAGGGGTCTGCGGGTTTGGGTGCCTGTGGTATGTTCAGTGATTCCGGGGCTGTGGAATCACTTGGAGGCCTCGAGATCTGACTTCACAGGATTTGGGGGCTTCGTGCTATGTGGGTGAGGATTGGAACCCTGGTCCCTAGAACGGCAGCTCCGTCCCGTGTTCCACCCGACCTGCAGGTTCTCCATGATCACCCCCAACATCCTGCGGCTGGAGAATGAGGAGACCGTGCTGCTGGAGGCCCATGACTTCGAAAATAACATTGCAGTCGCGGTCACTGTCCACGACTTCCCAGTGAAAAAGCAAGTGCTATCCAGTGAGAACAGCGCTCTGACCAAAGACAACAACCACATGAGCATGGTCAAAATCAAGGTGGATGTACCTGCTGATGCCCCTCTCCCCTCTCTGAGACTCCTCCTTCAATTAGCTTCTCCTATACTGAGCCTCTAGCTTTGAGCCCCTCTCCTAAGTGAGGTCCTCTGAGCCCCTTGTCTGATTCCCCTTACTCATCCCCCTTTCTGATCCCTACCCATCTTAGACCCTTGCTCCCCCCACCCCCACTACCCCTCTGCTCCCAACCTGGGCACACCAGGGAGACCCGGAGTGGTGGACAGGTGCTATTGGCAGAAAGGGCCGGCAGGTGAAAGTCTGGGGCTGAATGCGGGCAGGGGGCCGGGAGGCAGCATCTCAATGATTCTCTGGCTATGCCTAGATCCCAGCCAGCAAGGAATTAACATCAGGGAAGGAGAAAAAATTCGTGACTATCCAGGCAGATTTTGGGAGCACCGTAGTGGAGAAGGTGGTGCTGGTCAGCTTTCAGAGCGGGTACCTCTTCATCCAGACGGACAAGCCCATCTATACCCCAGGCTCCACAGGTAAGGGGCTGGGCAGTGGCTGGAGAGAGGGCTGGGAGGGACTGTGGGGAGGGGCAGGGCCTCACTCGCCGCCCCCTTTCTCTAACATCATCTCCCAGTCCTCTACCGGATCTTTACCGTGGACAATGATCTACTGCCCGTGGGCCGGACCATTATCGTCAGCATCCAGGTACCAGCAGCGGGGAACCCAGACGATGACTCCCCCTGGGCAGAGACTCGGGGAGAGACAAAGAGATAGAGAGACACAGAGAAGAGATTCCGGAAAAGGCAGGACTGCAGAGGCCTAAAGGCAAAGAGACCTGTAGAGCCATGAACACAGAAAGAGCCCTGGACACAGGGCAGAGATCCAGGGATACCAGGCACAGTGATGCTTCTGCCCGTGGATTCCGGTTCCAGACAAACCTCTGGGGACCGTGTCACTCCGGACAGGTCACTTCACCCTCCTGGGCCTTGGTTTGCTCAGCTGAAGATTGAGATGACAGATAAAAACTCTCTGTAGCCCAATCCGCCTCCTGCTGCCAGGGGGCAGCCTCGAGCACCCAACTCCTGTCCCACCCTCCTCCACCCAGAGCCCTCCAGGAGCTCCCACCTCCTTGGGGTAAAAGCCTAAGTCCTCCCAGCACTCCCCAAGGCCCTGCAAGACTTGCCCAGTCCCCTACCTGTCCTCCTCCCCTCCTCTCCTCCCCCTCGTCCCCTCACTCACTCTGCTCCAGCCACATGGGCCTTATTGCTGTCCCTCCAACTGCCATAAAGAGCCAGCCCTAGGACCTTTGCACAGGCTGTTCCCCCACTACTCACAAAACGCTCTTCCTCCAAATACCCACATAGCTTGCCCCATCACGTCATTCAAGTCTCTGCTCAAATGTCACCGATGGCACAATTTTACAGAGAAGCCTCTCTGAGGACCTGTAAAATTGCAGACACCCTCTCCCAACTCACACACACACACACACACACACACACACACACACACTCCACTGGTCTCCCTTCCTGTCATCTCCTTTAGACACCCTATAAATTGAATGTATTCATTTGCTAATTGCCCGCTCCCTAGACCTCCACAGAACCTAAATTCCAGACAGGATGGGTGCTTGGCATACAGTAATTTCATTACAATTTACTGGGCTAAGGCAGGAAAGGGGTGGGGGGGAGGGGGAATGGAAGGAGGAAGTGAAGGACAGAGGGAAGAGGTAGGTCGTTCTCAGAGGATCGTCATGAGTATTTCTTGCAATCACGCAAAGGTAACAGGGACCCGGTCCTGACAGCCACAAGCTGACTGTGGGGATCGGTGGGATTTGTAGGGAACAGAGAACACACACCTCTAACGGTAGAGCCTCTGCCCAGTTCCAGTCAAATGTCTCTATGTGCCAACAGGAACCCGTATCCACGGTTATCCCAATTTCCAAGAGAAGCCAGAAAGCCAGACTTTTACATGATGTCTCCTGGTGTTTAGTTATTTGCAACGAATGACATACTGTGTGTTAGGTTGAACCACACGACTTTGTGTTCTTGTAGGTCAAAGAGTCGAAGGTAGGCAATGCTGTGTGACTTAGCGCCCATAGGATGCTTACCACAGGGTCCCGCACAAAGTAGGTGATAAATGCTAGTTACTATCAGTGTTCAGACAGCCGCCGACGAGAGTGAGCTCCAGCTTACATGAATCATGTGCCAAGCCACTGAGGTAGGGGCTATGTTCCTCTCCTTCTTCTAGCTGGGCACATTGAGCACACAGACATCAAGTAATTTGCCCAAGGTGACACAGCGCGTAAGTGGGAGAGTGGGCATTTGAACCCAGGCTGACTGACTCAAGTCCATGTTCATAACCACTGCCCCAGTAGTCATGACACAGACAGTGTCCAGACACAGAGAGGAGGAAGAGAGCCTAGGGGCTAAGCCAGGTCTCTGAAGAGACACGCCCTCCCTGTCTCCACAGACCCCCGACAATATTCTCATCAAGAAGGACTCCCTATCTTCTCAGAACCAGGTTGGCATCTTGTCCCTGTCTTGGAACATCCCGGAGCTGGTCAAGTATGTCAGGCCCTCCTAGAGGGGGTTCCCTTTGCCAAGGGAGGGCGTCTGGCTGGCTCACTCACCTGCCTTCCCCACAGTACAGGGCAGTGGAAGATAGAAGCCCACTATGAAGATGCCCCACAGCAGGTATTCTCTGCTGAGTTCGAGGTGAAGGAGTACGGTAAGAGGAGGAAGGAGTCAGGGTGGGGGCCCCAAGTGCCAGGCCCAGTGCTGACAGCCTACTGGTGCCGTCTCGACCCCAGTGCTGCCCAGTTTTGAGGTCCAAGTGGAGCCTACAGAGAAATTCTACTACATTGATGACCCACAGGGCCTGGAGGTCACCATCACGGCCAGGTGAGGGGCTAGGAATGGGGCCAAGTGGGAGGGGAGGGGAGGGGGGCCAGGTGAGGGCTAGATGACAGGCCAGGTTGGCAGCTAGGGGTGGAGCCAGGTAGGGGCCGGGTAAGGGAACCCGGGTGCAGTGTGGCCAGGTGTGGGACCAGGTGGGCGCTGAGTGAAGAACCAGATACTGGCCAGGTAAGCACCAGGCGAGGGACCAGGGGTCCGTGGAAGTTTGCAGGCAGCCTCGCCCTTCAGGAGAGGAGCATCTGAGACCCTCTTGCCTCTCAGGTTCTTGTATGGGAAGAATGTGGATGGAATAGCCTTCGTCATCTTTGGGGTCCAGGATGGTGAGCAGAGGATTTCGCTGCCCCAGTCCCTCAGCCGTGTTCAGGTGCTCTGCCCCTCTGAGCCTCCTCCACTTTGGACTTCCCCCTCCCTCACCTGTGCCCCTCCCCCTCTCTGAGCCTTCCTTCCTCCCCCAGATCGATGATGGCAGTGGGGAGGCCAGGCTGGAACGAAAGGTCCTGCTGAGCGGGGTGGAACCCTCCGGAGCAGATGCCCTGGTGGGGAAGTCGTTGTACGTGTCTGTCACCGTTATCCTGCACTCAGGTGAGGCCTGGTCTGAGGAAAGGGACCCAAATGAGGGGGGAGGCCCAGTGTGCGGGCAGAGGCCCAGAATGGATGTGGAATGCAGTGTGACAGGGGAGAACCAGTCTGAGGGCAGAGGCCAAGTGTAAGAGAGGATATCCAGAGGAAAGTGATACCCAGTGAGACAAAGGAGGCCCATTGTGAGGGTTGGGGGAGCCCCAGAATGAAAGTGGGATCCAGTCTGATAGAGGAGGGCCAATCTGAGGGGGGAGGGAGTCCCAGAATGAATGTGGGATCCAGTCTGATAGAGGTAGCTCATTCTGAGTGGGGGAGGTCCAGAATGAAAGTGAGATCCAGTCTGTAGAGGAGGCCCAGTCTGAGGGGGGAGGCTCAGTATGAAGGTGGGATCCAGTCTGATAGAGGAGGGCCAGTCTGAGGGGGAGGCCAGAATGAAGGTGGGATCCAGTCTGACAGGGGAGGCCCAGTCTGAGGGGGGAAGGAGCACCAGAATGAAAGTGGGATCCATCTGATAGAGGAGGCCCAGTCTGAGGGGGAGGCCCAATATGAAGGTGGGATCCAGTCTGACAGGGGAGGCCCAGTCTGAGGGGGAAGCCCAGTATGAATGTGGGATCCAATCTGATAGAGAAGGCCCAATCTGAGGGGGGAGGGAGCTTCAGAATGAAAGTGGGACCCAGTCTCATAGAGGAGGGCCAGTCTGAGGGTAGGCCCACTATGAAGGTGGGATCCAGTCTGAGGGGGGAGGCCTAGTCTGAGGGGGGAGGTCCAGAATGAAAGTGAGATCCAGTCTGATATAGGAGGCCCAGTGAGGGTGCAGGCCAGAATGAAGGTGGGATCCAGTCTGACAGAGGAGGCCCAGTCCGAGGGCTGAGGCCCAGTATGAAGGTGGGATCCAGTCTGATAGAGGAGGCCCAGTCTGAGAGGGGAGGCCCAGTATGAAAGTGGGATCCAGTCTGATAGAGAAGCCCAGTCTGAGAGGGGAGGCCAGAATGAAGGTGTGATCCTGTCCAACAGAGGAGGCCCAGTGAGGGGGGAGCTCAGAATGAAGGTGAAATCCAGTCTGATAGAGGCGGCCCAGTCTGAAGGGGGGAGGCCAGAATGAAGGTGGGATGCAGTCTGATAGAGGTGGCTGAATCTGAGGGGGGAGGCCCAGAATGAAATTGGGATGTAGTCTGTCAGGTGAGGCCAAGTCTGAGAGGGGAGGCCCAGTATGAATATGGGAACCAGTCTGATAGAGGAGGCCCATTCTGAGGGGGGGAGCTCCAGAATGAAGGGGGGATCCAGTCTGATATGGGAGGCCCAGTCTGAGGGGGGAGGCCCAGTATGAAGGTGGGAGCCAGTCTGATAGAGGAGGCCCAGTCTGATGGGGGGAGGCCAGAATGAAGGTGGGATCCAGTCTGACACAGGAGGCCCAGTCTGAGGGGGGAGGCCCAGTATGAATGCATGATCCAGTCTGACAAAAGAGGCCAAGTCTGAAGGTGGCAGCCAGCGACAGGGTAGCCATAGTCTGAGGAATGAAGGTGCCCGCCAGTTTGTCAGAGGAGGCCTGGTCTGAGGGAGGCCCACTATGAAGGTGGGAATTTGTCTGACAGAGGAGGCCTGGTCTGAGGGGGGAGGTCCAGAATAAAAGTGAGATCCAGTCTGATAGAGGAGGCCCAGTCTCAGGAGGGCAGCCCAAAATGAAATTGGGATCCAGTCTCACAGAGTGGACCCAGTCTGAAAACAGGCCCAGTGAGGTTGGGGGCCAGTCTGACAGAGGAGGTCCCATCCTAGTGGGGAGGCCAGAATGAAGGTGGGCAACAGTCTGACAGAGGAAGCCAGAGGAAGTCTGAGCACAGGAGGCCAGTACGAAGGTTGGATCCTGTCTGATGGATGATGTCCAGTCTGAGGAGGGAGGCCCAGCATGAAGGTGGGATCCAGTCTGACAGAGGAGTCCCAGTGATGGGGGAGGAACAGAATGAAGGTTCTAGCCAGTCTGATGGGGGAGGAACAGAATGAAGGTTCCAGCCAGTCTGATGGGGGAGGAACAGAATGAAGGTTCCAGCCAGTCTGATGCAGGAGGCCCAGTCTGAGGGAGGCCCAGTGTAAGGTGTGGTCCAACCTGGAGGGGTGGCCCAGGAACCTGCCCTCACGGCTGGCCCCCTCAGGCAGCGACATGGTGGAGGCGGAGCGCAGCGGGATCCCCATCGTGACCTCCCCCTACCAGATCCACTTCACCAAGACGTCCAAGTTCTTCAAACCAGGCATGCCCTTTGACCTCATGGTGAGACCCAGTGTGGGGCTGCCTCCCCCACCCTTCCCCTAAGCATCAGCCACGCCTCTGGGTCGACCTGAACGCCCTCCACCTGCCCCTGCACTGCACCCGCAGGTGTTCGTGACGAACCCCGACGGCTCCCCGGCACGCAACGTCCCTGTGGAGACCCAGGACTCCAGTGCACGGTCCTTGACCCAGGAAGACGGCGTGGCCAAGCTGATCATCAACACACCCAACAAACCGGTGCCCCTGCCCATCACCGTGAGTCCTCGCCCACCTGTAGCCCTACACTCAGGCGATAGGGGACTGGATTTGCATGGAGGGAATCTGTCCTCTGCCACAGTCATCCTGCCACATGAGGAGTGGGGTCCTTTTATTGTATCAGGGGATCCTGCCATTCACATAGAGGGTTTTCATCTGCATAGAGGGGATCTTATCTGCACCAGCAGTCTGGCCATCTGCATAGGTATATTCTAAGGATCCGGTGATTACATTTGACCCACCTGGATAATCCAAAACAGACTCCCCATCTGCAAACTCCCTCGGCCAGGGAAGGTACCGTATTCCCAGGTCCCAGGGATTAGGATGTGGACATCTTTGGGGGGCCAGAATTCATCCCCCTTTCCTCACCCAGGTAATCACTAGGAAGGATGGTATCCTGGAGTCACGACAGGCCACAAGCAGTATGCTCGCCCAACCCTACAAAATCATGGGCAGCTGCAGTCACTACCTCCATCTGTCTGTACCTCGCGTGGAGCTCAAGCCAGGGGAAGATCTCAATGTGAACATCCACCTGCGAATTGACCCCACCACCACCAAGCAGAAAGATATCTACTACTACACCTACCTGGTCCGTGCCCTCCTAGGATCCCCAGACCCCTCCTCCTTACTTCTGCAGCACCCCCAGGCCAGGGCCACCCCCCCCGCCCGACCTTGCTGATTCTTCCTTACACCAACCTGTCTCCCCCAGATCATGAACAAAGGGAAACTGTTGAAGGTGGGTCGACAGAAGCGTGAGCTCGGCCAGGATGTGGTCGCATTGCCCCTGACCATCACTGAGGACTTCATTCCTTCCTTCCGCCTGGTGGTTTACTACACCTGCCTTAACAGCAATGGCCAGAGGGAGGTGGTGGCCGATTCCGTGTGGGTGGATGTCAAGGACTCCTGTGTGGGCAAGGTAAGCTTCCGGAGCCTTCCTCTGCACCCATCTTGGCTCTCCCCGCCTGGCCAGTGCTCGCTCCGTCTCTGCCTCTCTCCAGCCTTCTGGGTGGGCTCCCCAACCGAGGCCCATCTTCTCCTTTTCCAGCTCCTTCTCTCCCCACCTCTGTTTCAGCCTCAGTATCTCCCTCCCTGCTGGCCTTTCCGCCTTCAGTCTGTCTGTCTCCACCGTTGCCCCTTCCTGACCAGCACAGCAGGGACACTGCCCTGGGCTGACTGCTGATGGAGACCCAGCCTGGCAGGGCTGACCCCTCACTCCCACCTCTGTGCCCCCCCCCCAACAGCTGGTGGTGAAAGGTGGCAGGAAGGAAGAGAGGGTTCACCTACCTGGCCAGCAGATGACCCTCAAGATCGAGGGAGACCACGGGGCCCGAGTGGGGCTCGTGGTGGTGGACAAGGGCGTGTTCGTGCTGAACAAGAAGAATAAGTTAACTCAAAGCAAGGTGCGCCCCGTACCGCTGGGGTGTGGCGGAAGCAAAGGGGTGGCGTGGGCTGAGGCGCGGGTGGCGCTCAGAAGGGAACCGGAAGTGGGGTTAGGCGTGGGCGGGACGGAGGCTGGGACGGACACAGACGTGGCGCGGAAGTGAAGGCTGCGGGTGGGAGCTTGGATGGAGGAGTCCGCGCTGGGGGCGGTTGGCGGGGGCTGTGCACACAGCTCTGAGAGGGGTCTGGGACCAGAACGGAGGGGCGGTCGGACATGTCAGCCTGGTGACCCCTGCCCTCCTGCAGATCTGGAACGTGGTAGAGAAGGCTGACATCGGCTGCACCGCAGGCAGCGGGAAGGATTATGCCGGCGTCTTCACGGACGCAGGGCTGGCCTTCCAGACCAACACAAACCTGCAGACCCCGGATAGGACAGGTGAGGGCCGGGGCCTCCACCCCAGATGCTGAGAGCAGGTGGAGGGCACTGTTCTGAGGTCCTCAGATGCTGAGAGCAGGTGGGGGCCCTGGGTTCAAGTCCTGCCCCAGCCCCCACCTAGTGAATCACTGCCTACTGAGCCTCAGTTTCCTCATCTGTCAAATGGGAACAACAACTCATGGCTCCCTCACGGCTACTGAGAGGAGTACATCGGGGACCCTCCGTTGACGCTTAACCCATCTTGTTCGCGTGTGCCCTCCACTCAGATCCCCAGTGCCCCAAACCAGCTACCCGGCGCCGCCGCTCAGTGATGCTCATGGAGAAGAGGATGGACAAAGGTTGGGGCCCCCCACCTCCCCCCAAACCCTGTCCCTCCGGGATCCATCCCAGGAGGGAGCAGGGCAGGGCCCGGCCCTGGGGACATCCTACCCGTGGTCCGCCCTGAGCTCCTCCTGCTTTGAGGTCCCGGTTGAGGCCCTGACCAGTGTCGTGTCCCCACAGTGGGTCAGTACCCAAGGCAGCTGCGCAAGTGCTGTGAACATGGCATGCGGGAGAACCCCATGAAGTTCTCGTGCCAGCGCAGGGCCCGGTTCATCCAGCACGAGGCCTCGTGCGTGAAGGCCTTCCTGGACTGTTGCAACTACATCACCCAGCTGAGGCTCAACCACACCCGTAGTGCCCACCTGGGATTGGCCCGGAGTGAGTCCACTTGCCTATGGCTGGCCAGAGCGGGGAGGGCCTGGACTGAAGGGAGTAGGCTCGGTCAGAGGGGGGCAGGCCTGGTTTGAAGGAGGAGGCCAGCCAGAGTGGGGAAGCTCTGTGAGAGTGGGGATGGCCTGGTCTGAGGGAAGAGGCCCAGGCCAGAGTGCGAAAGCTTGATCAGAGGGGGTAGGGCCTGATCTGAGGGAGGAGGGCAGCCAGAGTGGGGAGACTGGGTGAGAGCAGCCAGGACCTGTCTGAGGGAGAAGAACCTATCTGAATGGGGGAAGGTGCCTGTTTGGGTGGAAGGATGCCTGTGTCTGAGGGGGGAGGAGGGCCTGTCTGAAGGGGGAGGATGCTTCTGTCTGAGATGCGTTTTTAGCCTGCCTTTACCAAAGAAAACTCAATTATGTTGCTTTCCAAAGAGGTGCCTAACTCAATGCCTAACAACATCTGTTGATTTGTTTTCATTCATTCATTCCCTCCCTCCCTCATTCATTCACTCACTCATTCATTCATTCACTCATTCATTCATTCAGTTCTGGATAAGACAAAACATGTGCACACTTGAAACTTTACATCTCGGGCCAAATAAATGTTAAGCCAAGAGAAATTTCTCTTCCAAGAAGCCCATTGAAAGCAGAACCAGAGTGGTCCCCACCACAAGGCGGCCCTGACAGAACTGGTGGGAATCCTACCTGCCATTTGCTCAGAGCCTTTGAGCCCAGTGAGGCCTGATGTCTGCTTTTTAAAAATGCTTTTTGATGTGTCTTATGTAGAGAAAGGCCTTTCTGCTAGGATGGGTGCAGTGGAAACCAAGCCCACAGAGAGCCCCCCGCACCACGGGCAGCATGGCCCCTGTCGTGAGGGTCCCCCTGGCAGATTCCCTCTCGGCCCGCCCTGTCCAGATTGCTCTTTTTAACCCCTGTGTGCAGAGTGGTGCTTGCTGCACTGACCCTTCTCACTGGCCCTTTGAACACTTCTTTTGCACATCCCATCGTTTTCATGGGGGACCAGAAACTGTGTCGTCCAAATTGGGCTCTGAGAACAAGGGCCCGTGTGAGCAGCTCTTGAAACCAAGGGAAGTTACCTTATCGACCACAGGATGAAAAGTCACGAAACAGAACCCCTTTGCTTAAAAACTAAGGAAGATGGGGAAACGCCATAGCGGCAGGCTGCCCGATCCAAGCAAACATCATCATTTTTTTTAAAATCTTTAGACTCAAGCAGAAAAAGGAGAAATGGGCATAAAAACCTTTTATCCCTCTGAATCATTTGAGGCCGCACCATTGAGGCCCCTAATTAGCTCCGTGTGGAATTTCTAGAAGCAAAGATATTCTGCCACAAAACCACAGCACAGGCATCAGAATTAGGACGTTAATGTTGACTTGTTTACCACCACCAAAACCTCCAACCCTGTTCAGGCTGGCCAGTGGTTTCCCTTTGGTTTGGTCTGGTCTGGTTTGGCTTGGATCCTTTATAGGAAAAGGATCTGTGCAGAAGCAGACGTCGTATTTACTGGTGGGGTCTCCTTGGTGTCCTTGGATCTGCTCAACCCCTGGCAGCACAGCCGTCTTGAGTGACTTTCACGTCCGGCATTTGGGGGCCTGTCCCACGGTTTGGGTTGGCTCCATGCTTCCTCGTAATGACATCCAGGTTTTGCATTTGGGGGCAGCACTGTCACAGGAGAGACACTATGGATTCTCAGTGCAGCATGTCGGGAGCCCAAAGACATTGATTTGTCCCATTGTTGGTGCTGTGAGTCTTGATCACGTGATTAAGGCGCTGTCTGCTGGGTCTCTCCACTGTAAAGTTCCTCCTTATTCCTGGATAGTCTATTTCTAAACCTCTTTCTGCTATCAGATCAGGGCAAAATTTAAGCCAAGGGAAAATTTCCCCCAAATCAATTTTTATGTAGCCTTTATGACAGCAGGTATGGATCCTTATATGGTAACACATACTTTTCATGTACACTCATATTTTTATTATTTATTTATTTATTTATTTATTTATTTATTATATTTATATTTATTTATTTATTTTATTTATTTATTTTTGCTTAGAAATGTGCAGTCACCTCCTAAAGGCAGACATCACCAAAGGGGACACATATTTCTGAATTCTTTTAGCTGGAAGGCTAGCACGCCCTCCACCATCACCCCCCAAAAAACACACAAAGATTCCCAACACACATGAGTAAAGGGCTGAATCTTCAGTCTGTGCGAATTATTCTAATCTAGGCTTGGTGCTTTCTGCTCCAGTGACCTATAGACTTTCTTTCTCAAAGAGGAAAATTAGACAAAATATCTGATCTACTGGGATATGGCTTACACACACTCAGGTGTTTTCTCCCCCAGCCTTGTGTAATTTCTTTCTTTCTTTTTTTTTTTAAATTTATTGCCAATGCGTGTAGTCTTGGCTTCAGGAGCGCATTCCTATGATTCATCATTTACATACAACCCCAGTGCTCATCCCAAGTGTCCTCCTCAATGCCCATCACCCATTTTCCCCACTCCCCCATATCCTATTCCCATCAACCCTCAGTCTGTTCTCTGTTTAAGAGTCTCTTATGGTTTGTCTCCCTCTCTCTTCGTATCTAATTTTTCCTTTCCTCCCACTATGGTCTTCTGTTAAGTTTCTCAAATTCCACATAGGAGTGAAATCATACGATATCTGCCTTTCTCTGACTGACTTATTTCACTTAGCATAATACCCTCCAGATCCAACCACGTTGTTGCAAATGGTCAGCTTTCCTTCTTTTTCATCACCCAGTAGTATTCCATTCTCTGTATATATAGCCATTCATCAGTTGATGGACATTTGAGCTCTTTCCATAATTTGGCTATTGTTGAAATGCTACTATAACCACTGGAGTACATGTGCCCCTACGAATCAGCACCCGTGTGCCCTTTAGGATAAATTTCTAGTAGTGCTATTGCTGGGCCATAGGGTAAATCTAATTTTGATTTTTTGAGGGACCTCCACACTGTTTTCCAGTGTGGCTACACCAGTTTGTATTCCCACCAACAGTGCAAGAGGGTTCCCCTTTCTCCACATCCTCACCAACATCTGTTGTTTCCTGAGTTGTTACTTTTAGCCACTGACCAGTGTGAGGGGGTATCTCAATGTGTTTTTGGTTTGTATTTCCCTGATGATGAGTGATGTCGAGCATCTTGTCATGTGCCTGTTTACCATCTGGATGTCTTTTTTGGAAAAGTGTCTATTCATGTTTTCTGCCCATTTCTTCACTGGATTATTTGTTTTCTGGGTGTTGAGTTTGGTAAGTTGTTTATAGATTTTGTATACTAACTAACCCTTTATCCGTTATGTCATTTGCAAATATCTTCTCCCATTCCATCGGTTACCTTTTAGTTTTGTTGATTGTTTCCCGTGCTGTGCAGAGACTTTTTACCTTGATGAGGTCCCAAATAGTCCGCTTTTGCTTTTATTTCCCTTGCCTTCAGAGACACATCAAGTAAGAAGTTGCTGCGGCCGAGGTCAAAGAGGTTGCTGCCAGTTTTCTCCTGTAGGATCTTGATGGTTTCCTGTCTCACACTTAGGTCTTTCATCCATTTTCAATTTATTTTTGTGTATGGTGTAAGAAAGTGGTCCAGGTTCATTCTTCTGCATGTTGCTGTCCAGTTTTCCCAGCATCACTTGCTGAAAGGACTGTCTTTTTTCCATTGCATACTCTTTCCTGCTTTGTTGAAGATTAGTTGGCCATACATTTGTGGGTCCATTTTTGGGTTCTTTATTCTGTTCCATTGGTCTATGTGTCTGTTTTTGTGCCAATACCATACTGTCTTAATGATTACAGCTTTGTAATACAGACTAAAGTCCGGGATTGTGATGCCTCCAGCTTTGGTTTTCTTTTCAACATTACTTTGGCTATCTGGGGTCTTTTGTGGTTTCATAAAAATCTTAGGATTGTTTGTTCTAGCTCTGTGAAGAATGCTGGTGCTGTTTCCATTGGGGTTGCAGTGAATGTGTAGATCACTTTGGGTAGTATCGACATTTTAACAATACTTATTCTTCCAATCCATGAGCAGGGAATGTTTTTCCATTTCTTTGTGTCTTCTTCCGTTTCTTTCATAAACTTTCTATAGTTTTCAGTGTACAGATCTTTTACCTCCTTGGTTAGGTTTATTCCTAGGTATTTGGTGGTTCTTTGTGCAATTGTAAATGGGGTTGATTACTTGATACAGTTTTCCGTTTCTTCATTATTCGTGTCTAGAAATGCAACCGACTTCTGTACAATGATTTTGTATCCTGCGACCTTGCTGAATTCATGGATCAGTTCCAGCAGTTTTTGGTGGAGTCTTTGGGGTTTTCCAGGTAGAGTATCCTTTCATCCGCGAAGAGTGAAAGTTCGACACTTCTCTCAGTTTTGGTGCCTTTTATTTTGTTTTGTTGTCTGATTGCTGAGGTTAGTACTTCCAGTGACACCAGTGGTAAAAGGGGACAACCCTGTCGTGTTCCTGATCTCAGTGGCAAAGCTCTCGGTTTTTCCCCATTGATGATGATATTAGTTGTGGCCTTTCATATATGGCTTTGATGATGTTAAGGCGTGTCCCTTCTATCCTGACTTTCTTGAGGGTTTTTTAAAGAAAGGATGCTGTTGGGGCGCCTGGGGGGCTCAGATGGTTAAGCATCTGACTTCGGCTCAGGTCACGATCTCGCGGTCCGTGAGTTCGAGCCCCGCGTCGGGCTCTGGGCTGATGGCTCGGAGCCTGGAGCCTGTTTCCGATTCTGTGTCTCTCTCTCTCTGCCCCTCCCCTGTTCATGCTCTGTCTCTCTCTCTGTCCCAAAAATAAATAAACGTTGAAAAAAAAGAAAAAAAAAAAAAAAGAAAGGATGCTGTTTTTGTCAAATGCTTTTTCTGCATCTATTGACAGGATCCTATGGTTTTTATCCGTTCTTCTATTAATGTGATGTATCATGTTGATTGATTTGCAAATATTGAACCAGCCCTGCAGTCCAGGAAAGAATCCCACTTGATCATGTTGAGGAATTCTTTTAATATACTGTTGAATTCGATTTGCTAATATCTTGTTGAGAATTTTTACATCCATTTTCATCAGGTATATTGGCCTGTAATTCTCCTTTTTAGTGGGGTCTTTGGTTTGTGATCAAGGTAATGCTGGCGTCAAAGAATGAGTGTGTGGGGCGCCTGGCTGGCTCAGTCGGTTAAGCGTCCGACTTCAACTCAGGTCACGATCTCACGGTCTGTGAGTTCGAGCCCTGCGTCGGGCTCTGGGCTGATGGCTCAGAGCCTGGAGCCTGCTTTGGATTCTGTGTCTCCCTCTCTCTCTGACCCTCCCCCGTTCATGCTCTGTCTCTCTCTGTGTCAAAAATAAATAAACGTTAAAAAAAATTAAAAAAAAAAGAGTGAGCGTGGAAGCTTTCCTTCCATTTCTATCTTTTTGGAGCAGCTTGTGAGTGATAGGTATTAACTCTGCTTTAAATGTCTGGTAGAATTCTCCTGGGAAGTCATCTGGCCCAGGACTCTTATTTGTTGGGAGATTTTTGATAACTGATTCAATTTCTTCACTGGTTATGGGTCCGTTCAAATTTTCTATTTCTTCCCTTTGGAGTTTATGTAGTGCATGGGTGTCTAGGAATTTGTCCATTTCTTACAGGTTGTCCAGTTTGTTGGCATATAATTTTTCATTGTATTCTCAAATAATTTTTGTATTTCAGCGGTGTTTGCTGTGATCTCTCCTCTTTTCTTTGTGATTTTATCTGTTCCCAACCAGATTTTCACTTTGAGAAATCTGGCTAGGAGGTTATCAGTTTTGTTTATTCTTTCAAAATACCAGCTCTTAGATTCATTTATCTGTTCTGTTTTTTGGATTCTATATTGTTTATTTCTGCTCTAATCTTTATTAATTCTCTTCTTCTGGCTTTGGGCTTGTTTTTTTTTTTTTTTTTTTTTTTTTTTTTTTTGCTGCTGTCTTTCTAGTTCCTTTGGTTGTGAGGGTAGATTCTGTATTTGGAATCTTTCTTGCTTCTTGACAAAGGCCTGAAATCCAATGTATTGTCCTCTTAGAACTACCTTTGCTGCACCTCAGAGGGTTTTGACTTTCATGTTTTCATTTTCATTCCCTTCCATACATTTTTAAATTCCTCCTTTAATTTCCTGAATTACCCATTCATTCTTTGCTAGGGTTTTATTTAACCTCTATGTATTTGGGGGCTTTCCGAATTTTTCTTGTGGTTGATTTCAAGTTTCATAGCATTGTGATCTGAAAATATGCATGGTATGATTTCAATCTCTTTATACTTGTTGAGGGCTGATTTGTGTCCCAGTAAGTGATCTCTTCTGGAGAAAGTTCCATGTGCCCTCAAGAAGAATGTGTATTCTGCTACTTTTGGATGAAAAGTTCTGAATACATCTGTTAAGTCCATCTGTCATTCTGAGCCATTGTTTCCTTATTGATTTTCTGATTATATGATCTGTCCATTGCGGTAAATGGAGTATTAAAGTACCCTATAATCACAGTATTATTGTGTATACATTCATTTATGTTTGTGATTGATTTATATATTTGGGTGCTACACACTGGGGGCTTAAACATTTATAATTATTAACTCTTCTTGATGGATACGCCTCTCAATTATGATATAATGCCCTTCTTCATCTCTTGTTATAGACTTTGTTTTAAAATCTAGTTTGTGTGATATAAGTATGGCTACTCCAGCTATCTTTTGATGTCCAATAGCATGATAGATGGTTCTCCATCCCCTCACTCTCAATCTGCAGGTGTTCTCAGGTCTAAAATGAGTTTCTTGTAGGCAACATATAGATGGATCTTATTTTTTTTTTATCCATTCTGATACCCTGTGTCTTTTGATTGGGGCATTTAGTCCATTTACATTCAGAGTGATTATTGAAATGTATGGATTTACTGCCATTGTGTTATCTGCAGGTTTTGTGCTTATGGTGATGTCTCTGGTCCCTTGTAGTCATTGCTGCTTTCCACTCACAGAGTCCCCCTTACGCTCTCCTGCAGGGCCGGTTTAGTGGTCACAAACTCCTTCAGTTTTTGTTTGTCTGGGAAAGCCTTTATCTCTCCTTCTATTCTGAATGGCAGCCTTCCTGGATGAAGGATTCTTGGCTGCCTAGTTTTGCTCTTCAGCACATGGAATGTTTCCTGCCACTCGCTTCTGGCCTGCCAAGTTTCAGTGGACAGGTCTGCTACTACCCTTATGTGTCTACCCTTGTAGGTTAAGGCCCGTTTTTCCCTAGCTGCTTTCATAATTCTCTTTTTATCTTTGTATTTTGCAGTTTCACTATGATTATGTCATTTTTTGTTGATTTTGAAGGGAGTTCTCTGTGCCTCTAGCACTTGGATGCCTGTTTCCTTCCCCAGATGAGGGAAGTTCTCAGCTATAATTTGTTCACATAAACCTTCTGAGCCCTTTCCTTCTCTCTTCTTCTTCCAGAACTCCTATGATACGGTTATTATTTCATTTCACAGAATCACGTAGGTCTCTAAATCTCCCCTCATGGTCTAGTAATTTCCTTGCCCTCCTTTTTTTCAGCTTCATCATTTTCCATAACTTTGTCTTCTATTTCGCTTATTCTCTCTTCGACTTCTTCCATCCTTGCTGTCACTGCAGCTGGGTTATTTTGCATCTCATTTACAACATTTCTTAATTCTTCTTGATTATTTCATAGGTCTTTGATCTCTTCAGCAATAGATTCTTTGCTGTCTTCTATACTTTTTTCAAGCCCAGCTATCAGTCTTATGACGGTTTTTCTAAATTATTGTTCAGATATATTGTTTAGATCTGTTTTGAGAAGTTCTCTGGCTGTCATTTCATCCTGGAATTTCTTTTGAGGAGAATTCTTCCATTTCATCATTTTGGCTAGGTTTCTGATTTTTACACATTTTAATAGCTTGTTATGTGTCCTGCACCTGTGAGTCCTACTATATTAAGAATAGGTCATACACTGCCCAGGTCCTGGGACTTCCAGAAGTGTTTGTGGAGTGTGATCATGCACTCTGTTGCATATTTGGCTGTTCTATCCCACTGCTCATAGTGGTGATGGTTTGGACCTTCCACCAGGTGTGTTTTCATTTGTTCATTGAAGGAACCCTGGAAAAAGGAAAGGTGAGAGGAGCCTGATTCCCATACAAAGAGAAAAATGAAAGGGGCATTAAAAAAAGGTCAGGAAGAAAATCAAATAAACTATAAAGTTTATTAACTATAAAGTTAATCCAGAGATGTGTAGAGATAAGTATCTCTGGGGACAGTGGAGAAATGGGTCTGTTCTCAACCCAGATTTGTCTCCTCCTCACCCGTGCCTCCCAGGTGACTTGGATGAGGATATAATCCCGGAAGAGGAAATCATTTCCCGAAGCCAGTTCCCTGAGAGCTGGCTGTGGCGCATAGAGGAACTCAGTGAACCTGAGAAAGATGGGTAAGGCTGAGACACCCCCCCACCTTAACCCCCTCACCCCCAGGCCAGCTCCTATAGCGGCCCCATCTGGACCACTTCGTTTGCATGCACCCATGCCTCTCTTTTCTGGAATCACTGGGCAACCCCACAACCCAGCCTAGAAAAAAAATCAAGAGTCAGGCTCCCTCCGTGTGCCCAGCCCCCACTCCTCCCTCCAACCTGCCCCTTGGGGCCCCTCCACACCAGCTCTCCCCCCAGGCCCCTGACACCTGCCTCTTTTTAATACCCCCACTTCTCCTCCATCCAGAATCTCCACAAAGACCATGAATATATTTTTGAAAGACTCCATCACCACCTGGGAGATTCTGGCGGTGAGCTTGTCGAACAAGAAAGGTGAGAGAGGGTGGTGGCCCCATGCTCACGAGTCAGGGATCCCAGGGCCATTGGGCGTTTTCTCATCCCATCCAGAGAGATCCCCTGTTTCTTGGTGGCTGACACACTGCTCCCAGGTGACAAGTGGGGGTGTCAGATCCTGCTCTGTGGGTGACGAGTCAGCGCCTTTTGTAAATAGATTTTCTTTCGAGAGCAGTTTTAGGTTGACAGCAAAATTGAGGGGAAGGTACAGAGAGTTCCCACATACACCCAGTCTACCCACCCCCGACGCACACAGTCTGCCCCGCGCAGACATGCACTATCAGCATCCCTCACCAGCATGGCGTATTCGTGACACTGACACGCCTATCGTCACCCCAAGTTCATCATTGACATGAGCGTTCACTCTCAGTGTTGTACGATCTGCAGGTTTGGACACAGATATAAGGACATATGTCTACCATTGTACTATAATACAGAATAATTTGCAACAACAAACATGCTTAAGGGGTGGTGTTGACAGGGTGATGGGTAAAGCGATTAAGAAAATATAAAAGAGGAAGCAGGATGAAATGTATGATTGGAACATCCGTGGTCGGATTGTGAAACTTGGCAAAAAAAAGAAAAAAGAAAAAAAGAAAGGTAACCAGGAGGCTGGGGACCTGACACAGGGAGCTGGGGGGCCCTGGCCTAATAGGGGTGGTCTCGGGCAGGCCTGGGAGCAGGGTGAGAGGAGAGGGAGGCGATAACTTTAAGCCCAGATGCGTAATATATTCTTGTGATCATTTTGAAAACAAAATGTGAATGCAAAAAAATATATATATATAATAATCCATGATGAACAAAATGTGTCCATTGTAAATAGAAGCCACTGGGGCGCCTGGGTGGCTTACGTGGGTTAAGTGTCTGACTTCGGCTCAGGTCATGATCTTGCAGTTTGTGAATTTAAGCCCCGCATCGGGCTCTCTGCTGACAGCTCAGAGCCTGGAGCCTGCTTCAGAGTCTGTGTCTTCCTCTCACTCTGCCCCTCCCCTGTTCGCGCTTGGTCTCTCTCTCTCTCTCTCTCTCTCTCTCTCTCTCTCTCTCTCAAAAATAAATAAACATTAAAACAAAAATTAAAACCATAAGGTAAAAATACAAAGGAGGTATGTTAAAACTCACGAAGGGAAGTATGAATATCTCTTTCATGCCACACCAACGTGTTTAATAATTTTGTTTTGTTACCATTTATAATACATTACACATTATCACTTCCCTTTCCTGGCTTCAAGATGTTCAAAACCTGCGTCTTTGCTTGTCTTTTTTAACTGAGGGAACTGAAACTGGCAGTTTCTCCTGACCGAGGGAGGGTGGTGCATGCATTCATGGGGCACATACTTTTCCCTTCGTCTGGAGCTCCAGTAACAGCTCAGCACACTTCTGGTTGGTGGCCCCCGCCCGCGTTTCAGATCAGAGCATCTTCCTATCTCCTTGTTGTCCCTGTTTGCATATGGAGGGCCTGCGTGAGGTTTCCTTGAAATAAGAAAGGTTCTTGCAGCTTGAAAAGAGAAAGTTGAAAGGCACAGTTTAGATCCCTGCTTCTGAAAGCCTGCTCCCTGAACCACTAGCAATCTGGCAAAGGTGCTTTCCCGGGGGTTTGTAGAAATTCAGAATCTTGGACCCCACTCCTGACCTGCTGAATCAGAACCTGCATTTAACATGACCCACGGGGCGGGGAGTGGGGGGTTGTGTGTGTCTGGAGGTTGGGGAAAGCCTGTCCTGCACCAGGGTCTCTGCACCTCATCACTGATGTTGTTCAGGGCTAGGTGGTTCTCTGTGGAAGGTTCTCTGTGCAATATTGGATGTTGAGCAGCATTCGCGGCCTCTACCTAAAGACTCCAGGAGCACCCCCACCCCCGGTTGTAACATGCCCCCAAAATATCCCCAGAAGTTGCCCAATGCCCCCTGGGAGTGATGGGGTCAGCATCTTTTTTTTTTTTAATTTTTTTTTTCAACGTTTATTTATTTTTGGGACAGAGAGAGACAGAGCATGAACGGGGGAGGGGCAGAGAGAGAGGGAGACACAGAATCGGAAACAGGTTCCAGGCTCTGAGCCATCAGCCCAGAGCCGGACGCGGGGCTCGAACTCATGGACTGCGAGATCGTGACCTGGCTGAAGTCGGACGCTTAACCGACTGCGCCACCCAGGCGCCCCTGGGGTCAGCATCTTAAAGGGCCCTATGGTTTTTCTATTCTGCTCTCTGTACCCGTGTGACATCTTCTCAATACTGTTGTCTTACCAGGTACGATTATATTTTTAAGCTTATTTATTTATTTTGAGAGAGAGAGAGAGGCAGTATGTTTGAGGGAGGGGAAGATAGAGGCAGAGAGAGAGAATCCCAAGCAGGCTGTGCACTGTCGGCTGTACAGGGCCCAATGCAGGGCTCGAACTCATGAACCATGAGATCATGACCTTGAGCTGAGAACAAGAGTCAGATGTGTAACCGACTGAACCACTCAGGTGCCCTGGTTGATATTTTTTTAATTAATGGGTTTTCTTAATTTTTTTTAAATATTTATTTGTTTTTGAGACAGAGACAGAGTGCGAGCGGGGGTGGCGAGGGGCAGAGAGAAGGAGACACAGAACCTGAAGCAGGCTCCAGGCTCTAAGCTGTCAGCACAGAGCCCGACATGGGGCTCAAACCCACAAACTGTGAGATCATGACCTGAGCCGAAGTCAGACACCCAACCGACTGGGTGGGTCGGGCTCCCCCCCAGCCCTTAGGGGCTCCTAATTAATGAGTTTTGTTAAACAATTTAGGTTTACAGAAACAACTGAGAATTACCACTCCTCAATTCCCCCCAGTTCCCGTCTCTAACCCTTTTTTGCATTAGGTGGTACCTTTGCCACAATCCCTGGGACAACACTGATACATTATCATCAGGTGCAGTCAAAAGCTCGGGTCCCCTTTCAGTGATGTACCTTCCATGGGTTTGGACCAACATGCGGTGACATGTAGCTGTCCTTCCAGGGTCACGGAGAGTAGGCGTTTCTCTGCCTCAAACATAACACAGATGGTGTGTCAGAAGTCACTCTGTGTGTGGTTCTCTCTCGCTCCTTCCAGCTTGTTCAAGGGAAAAGCTAAGTCTGGTGCAAGGATGTCCTCATCTCCTCTGTAGGTCTTGACTGAGTTGGATTAGCAAGGAGAGAGCAGGTCTGCTTTCTGCAGGCACAACGTGAGCTGGCCAGTATTTAACAAAACAAAACCGTTTTGTTTCCCTGGAGGTAGCCTCCTGTTTGTGGTGCAAAAGCTGGTTTTTCACCCACCAGAGTAAATTAAATCTGGCTTTAAGAATGTGAAAACAGGGGCTGCTGGCTGGCTCAGTTGGAAAAGCGTGTGACTCCTGATCTTGGGATTGTGAGTTCGAGCCCCACATTGGGTGTAGAGATGACCAAAGATAAATAATAAAAATGTAAAAACGAGGGGCACCTGGGTGGTTCAGTCGGTTAAATGTCCGACTCCGGCTCAGGTCATGATCTTGTGGTTCATGAGTTCAGGCTCTGCATCGGGCTCTGTGCCGACAACTCAGAGCCTGGAAGCTGCTTCAGATTCTGTGTCTCCCCCTCTCTCTGCCCCTCCCCCGCTTGCACTCTGTCTCTGTCTCTCAAAAATAAACTTTAAAAAAATGTAAAAACGAATAGTAGATAAGAAATGGTAAATAGCTCCCATGAGTATAACAGATCCCCCGAGGATGGGGGGTTAAGGATGATTAATAACGACCAAGGTTAGGAAATAATGATTTTGTTCAAGCCTCTATTCTTCCTCACTTCTGAAAAGTAACCAAAAAATATATATATTAAATTTTAAGATTTATTTTTTTTAATTAACTCTGTTCAATTGTTTACTTATTTTAGAGAAAGAGAGAGCGAGAGAGAGAGGGAGAAAGAGAATCCCAAGCACACTCCCTGCCATCAGCTCAGAGCCTGACACCAGGCTCAAATTCAGGAACTGAGAGATTATGGCCCAAGCAGATATCAAGCACCAGACAATTAACTGACTGAGACACACAGTTCCCCAAATTTTAATCATTTCTTGGTGTAACATTATCTTTATTTATTTTTTAGTGTAACATTTTTAATATGATAATGCTTTTGCAAATTCTGTTTGCATCAACCCTTTGCTTGAATATAGCCTAGTAGCTGTTGAATCACAAATTAACCATAGCTTTTTTTTTTTTTTTTTTTTAATTTTTTTTTTCAACGTTTATTTATTTTTGGGACAGAGAGAGACAGAGCATGAACGGGGGAGGGGCAGAGAGCGAGGGAGACACAGAATCGGAAACAGGCTCCAGGCTCCGAGCCATCAGCCCAGAGCCCGACGCGGGGCTCGAACTCACGGACCGCGAGATCGTGACCTGGCTGAAGTCGGACGCTTAACCGACTGCGCCACCCAGGCGCCCCTTAACCATAGCTTTTGCAGTCATTTTCACTGCCTGTAGATCAACACTGTCCACCAGAAATACGATGCAAGTAATTTTTTTTTTGTGAATATGTGATGTTTATTTTTAGTAAACAATAGGAAAAGATGAAGAAATTTCCTTATTTATAGCTTCCAAAGAACGATGCAAGTAATTTTAAATCTTCTGGGAGCCCCATAAAAAAAGAGGCGGTGACATCCATTTTATCATACATTTTTCTGTAACCAAATATCTCCACAATGTTATTCTTGCAACTTGTGGTAAATACGTTGAAAAACTATGCTGAAAAATATGTTAAAAAAAACCCACCATCACGCTAATGATAATGTTATAATAATCATCTATTGATATTTAAGAGTAACCTATTAATATCTCGAAATTGTGAAAGATGCATTTTGCTTTGGTTTGTACTAAGCCTTTGAAATCTAGTACATATTTTATGTCTGCAGAGCATCTCAAGGAGGGTGCTCATCTTTTTTTTTTAAGATTTTAATTTTATTTGTAAGTCATCTCCACACCCCACGTGAGCTTGAACTCATGGCCCCAGATCAAGAATCACACCCACCACTGACTGAGCCAGTCAGTGGAAAGGCACCCCTAGCCTTTCATTGGAAATACTTTGATCTGTATTGTAGGATTTGCAAAATGTACAGCTGAAAAGGTAGGTTGGCATATGCAAATTGTTCCAAACATGTGTTAAAAAGTTTTCTGAGCTAGCCACATTCCAAGTGCCCAGGGACCAGAGAGAGCTCAGGCTACCATTTTGGAGAGCCCAGGTATGGACCCTTCGGGTGTGCTCGAGCCCTTCCCCTTGCACACCTACCTATGAGTAAAACTACAAGAAGAAAATGGAAACCGTACATCACAGTGACTCCCAGCTGCCACCACTATCGGTAATGTGTCACCTGTGCAATTGTTTAGCCCCTGGGCTTGCACAAACACAGGCTGAGCTTGACACAGCTCCCGCAGTGAGGGGTAAGCACTGAGAGCCTGTCCACCTCCTTCCCTTGACACTCCACTCCTGGGCAGGGATCTGTGTGGCTGACCCCTATGAAGTCACGGTGATGCAAGACTTCTTCATCGACCTGCGGCTACCCTACTCTGTCGTGCGCAATGAGCAAGTGGAGATCCGAGCCGTGCTCTACAATTACCAGGATGTTGGGGAGCTCAAGGTGGGTTCCCGGGGGGGTGGGGGCAGAGGTATGATGGAGAGCTTGGATGGTTGGGGGAGGTGGCTGTGGCACCTGCCCCCCTGACTGATACTCTCTCCCTGGCAGGTGCGGGTGGAATTGATCTACAATCCAGCCTTCTGCAGCCTGGCCACCGCCAAGAAGCGCTACCAGCAGATTCTGAAAATCCCAGCCAAGTCCTCAATGGCTGTGCCTTTTGTTGTCGTGCCTCTGAAGGTCGGTCTACATGAGGTGGAGGTCAAGGCTGCGGTCTACAATCGTTTCATCATGGATGGTGTCAAGAAGCCCTTGAAGGTCGTGGTGAGTCCTTGGGGCACCTGCAGTCCCTTGTCCTTTGGGAGAGGCTCCTGTCTCCCCATGCTGTCAACCCAGGTTGGAGACACTGACTCTGAGACACCAAGAGTGTCCAGTGTCCAGCTTAGGATGCTTGGGAGTCCTGCAAGTTCGGAAGGAAGGCCAGGATTAGGGTAAGTGCGAAACACTTACATTTTCACTCTTTCCTAGTGATGAACATTCTCAAATATAATAGGAGATCAAGTCTTCAATAAAAATAAAAGCCTCATATCATCTTTCCTTAATATTTTCAAGCAAAATGTGAGATCATAAGAGCAACAGTGTTTTAATGCAATATTGTAAGGAATCAAAATTAATGCCAAAAAATCCATGATACACAAAAGATCAAAATTTTAAATAGAGACAGTGCCAAGTCAAACCACAATAGGAGCCTGAAGCTAAAGGACAAATGAAGGCCCCCATCTACGTGTCTTTATTTAATGGTTGAAATTGTTTAGTGGTTAATTTTCCCCCGAAATGTTAAAGTCATTGAAAAAATATTGAAACGCTGAAAAGCAAATGCGTTAAAACTGACGTTGTTATTTTACAGTGACACGTCTTATTTATACCCAAGCCAGAATTTATTATATTTTTCTTTCCTGACTTTAATGGAACCAAACTCATATTTTTTAGAGTCTATTTTCTTAAAAAAAAATTTGTTTATGCTTATTTATTTTTGAGAAAGACAGAGCATGAGCAGGAGAGGGGGAGAAAGAGAAGGAGACAAAGGATCTGAAGAAAGATCCAGGCTCTAAGCTCTGAGCTGTAACCACTGAGCCCGATGCAAGGTTCAGACTCACCAACCATGAAATCATGATCTGAAGGCAGAGACTTAACCAACTAAGCCACCCAGGCGACCCAAGATTTTATTTTTAAGTAATCCGATGTGGGACTTGAACTTACAACCCCAAGATCAAGAGTCCCATGCTTTTCCACCTAGCCGCACAGGCACCCCCAGGAGCACAATCTTAATTATCCCTTTTATCAGGGGTCCCAGTGTGGCACCAATGGGAAGAAACCCAAGAGGGCGCTGGAGCCTGCACAAGGCTCCCCAGAGACAGTGTGTCCACAACTCCCAATTCTGCACCCTCTGATGCTGGTAGCTTGAAATCTACTGTGGCAGGGATGTTCACAGGATGGAAACTGCCAGTGCCACAAATCAGGATCTTTTCTTCCTGGAGAGATGGCTATCAAATGTTTACCAGCATGCCATGGAGGAGACTGGGTCTCCAAAGGAAAAGGTGTGCATTAGTACCAGCTTCAAGGAGAATGTGTGATGGAAGGGCACAAACAGCAGCGGTCCAGCATGGAAGGAGAGCTTCACTTGGGACATTGATAATAAGATAGCCCCTAGTTTAACTGAGCGCTTACTAAGTGCCAGGCATTGTACTCAGCACTTTATGCACATTCTTTTCTTTTAAGGACATTTGAGAGGCAGTGGGGGTAAACTGACTCCCAGTCACAGAACTAGGATGGGTGATGCCATCGTGCCCATGCCCTGCTGATCAGCTGTGTCTGTTCTTTTATTCACCTGACTTCCCCCTTCCCCATCCCATCCCAACACTGTTCAGCCTGAAGGGATCAGAGTCGACAAAACTGTGGCCGTTCACACACTGGATCCAGAAAACCGGGGCCAAAGTGAGTCAGCCACAGCAGAAGGGTGAGACCTGGGGGTGTGGGGTAGGGGGTGAGGCAGGGCCTTGTGGGAGAGGGTGACGCCATGGGTCCCTCCCATTCCACTGGCAGACGGAGTGCAGCGAGAGGAGGTCCATGCCGCAGACCTCAGTGACCAGGTACCAGACACAGATTCAGAGACCAGGATCCTCCTGCAAGGTGAGCTGCCACTGACCCTCACCCAGGAAGGCACAGCTCTGGAGAAGGGGACCTAATTTCTCCTAATTCTGGGCATGTATACTACCGTGCGTCCCCTGCCTCCACTACAGCTAGAACAGCAGGCCACCTCCCTGATCTGTTTTATAGAAGGCTCCAGGCAGTATTTAGTTCAGCAAATAGCCTTTGCTGATAGAGAAGCTTAAATGAGAAACAGTATAGTTCAAGAGCAGGAAATTCTGGAACTAATTGCCTGAGTTGGACAACTGGAGCCAGAAGGGAAAAGAAGTTCCTGGAAAAGCACCTTGTAACCTGTAAGCTGTAAGGTTTTGGGGAGAGACCCTTGGTTTTCTCATCTGTGATGGGGTGAATAATAGTACCTATATCAAAGGCTTGTTGAGAGGATTAAATGAGATACTGTATGATGTTTCTCTAGAACAGCGCCTGGCAACAGCATGAAGCATGATCTAAGTATTGGTGACGATTGTTCTGGAATTAATTTGCCACTTGTAACAAGAGGCTCAGGGAGCAGATTTGTGTGAAGCATAAGACCCCCTTCCCTACAAATGTAGACACCCTCCCCACTCCCCTACCCCCGCCTCCTACCTCCTACCATCACGTCCCCTCAGCCCCCAACTGCCCCTGACCTCTTTGGCACTGGCTGCCTGGAGCCTGGGATCGCTGGGGACAGCCCTGGCCCTTCTCACCCCACCCCATGGTGGGTGAGTTGCTTGAGCCCTGTTCTCCTGCTGGGTTGCAGGGACCCCAGTGGCTCAGTTGACTGAGGATGCCATTGACGCGGAGCGACTGAAGCACCTCATCGTGACCCCCTCGGGCTGTGGGGAGCAGAACATGATAGGAATGACACCCACAGTCATCGCAGTCCATTACCTGGACCAAACGGAGCAGTGGGAGAAGTTCGGCCTGGAAAAGAGGCAGGATTCCTTGCAGCTCATCGAAAAGGGTGGGTCTGCCTGGGAGACCCTCTCTGCTCCAGCCACCTCCAGAGCAGGGTCCTCCCTGAGACCCAGGCCCCTTTCCAGGCCACGCCCTTCCTCTAAGCTCCTCCCCTTTCAGGATCCCTTCTTTTCAAAGACCTCCCTTGACCTTTGCCCTCTCTGAGACCCTGGGCCCCTCTGAGCCCTCTAGAACTCCCTCTCTCACTGAGGCCCCCTTGCCCTGAACCCCCTTGAGATCCTTCGCCTCTCTGAACCCCTCTCCTCTGAGAACTCCTTCCCCTTTTAGAAGCCCCTTCCGCTCTTCTAGCAGACTTCCCTGCTTAGCCCTGAGCCCCCTCATTCCTCCCTGAACCCCTGTCTCGCCCCTCAGAGAATCCTTGTCCCCTGAGCCCCTCCACTCAGCCCCTGCTCCTCTGGAGACACTTCTGGCTTCCCTGCAGGGTACTCCCAGCAGCTGGCCTTCAGACAAGACAACTCGGCTTTTGCGGCCTTCCAGAACCGGAAAGCCAGCACCTGGTGAGTGGTCTGGCACCCCACTGAGCAAGGCGGCCTTGGGTCATCCCACCAGGTCTCGCCCGAAGGGCCCTATGCTATGGACCCTCAGCCCACACAGATGAACTGCCCACCTTGAGCTGCCACGTGGCCTGTGGACATCAAGCGCCCCCTGTGGCTAGGCTGGCGCCTAACTTGAGTGGGGAAGCTGGGCCAGCCGGGCCAGCCTGTAGGCCCCGCCCCTCTCTGCTCATTGGTTTCCTGGAATGGCAGTCTCTGGATCCCGGAGGCGATTGGCTGACGCTTTGTGCCGCCCACAGGCTGACAGCCTACGTGGTCAAGGTCTTCTCTCTGGCAGCCAATCTCATTGCCATCAACTCCCAGGTCCTCTGCGGGGCTGTCAAATGGCTGATCCTGGAGAAGCAGAAGCCTGATGGGGTCTTCCAGGAAGATGGGCCCGTAATTCATCAAGAAATGACTGTAAGAAGCAGGACTTATGGGCATGCTGGGGGAAGGGCGCCTGGAGTAACAGGATAGACATGAAAGGCTACCCCTTCAGCTGAGAGTATCACTTTCCCATTGTGAAGACCAGAGACCTTCAGAGGCTAGTGCAACACCAAAGCCCCCCCCCCCCCCCCCCCCGCTTTGCTCTGAAAATATAGAACCCTTCCCAGCTGTGGTTCTCCAAATGTGGTCCCCAGGCCAGTAGCTGCATAATCACCTTCAAACTTGTTATAAAAGTATGTTCTCAATCTAGACTTGAGATGCAGGAATCAGAAACTTCAGGAGGAGGGCCTAGGATTCACAGTTGCTACAACCTCCACTTCCCCTGCCATGAGTTGCCTATGCATGCATACGGTGGAGAATCACTGCCTTAGCCTGACTTTTCAGACTTCCAGTCTCACACCGTTCCCCTATCCCCATCCACATGCCATCTGCACTGAAAGGAGCCTTGTTCTATCCAGCCACAGGGCCTTTCACATGCTGTTCTCCCTGTCTGGCATGCCAACCCTGGTCATCCTGCAAGGAAATCTTTCCTGATCTCCCCAACTGAGTCACACTCCCACTTTCCAATCTCACTGCCACATCCACTTCTCCTGCACCGCACTCACCAATTTGTTATGATATGTCTACTGGTGAGCCAATTGGTTCATGTCTGTCTCCCCTACTAGATGGGGAGTACTGTGGGGGTGGGACTGGTGTTGGGTTCTTACCCACCATCTTTTCCACAGCATGAGCAACAATTGCTGAATGAGTGAATATTGAAGAGTGTGGCCCACCTAGGGAGACACTGAGGAGAGACTCACCCGTGCCTTGACATGCTCACCCTACAAGGAGATTGGTCAGCATGTGGGGACATACTGGTGACCCTATCCTTATTTCCCGCTTCCCATTCTAGGGTGGCTTCCGGGAGAACGAGGAGAAGGATGTGGCCCTCACAGCTTTTGTTCTCATTGCGCTGCAAGAGGCTAAAGAGTTTTGCAATGATCAGGTCAACGTAAGTGTCCGCCCACCCTCTCCTCCTCTCACCTACCCAGGGCACATCCACCTTGGAGGGTGGGCTGTTGCATTCAGGTGATTCCCAGTCCTCTCAGTGCAATAGCCAGCCACCACAGCAGCCATAATACCCATAAAACCATAATAATTTCCAGCATTTTTTGAGCAGTTAACTAAGATGCTCATCTAAGTGCTGCACATGCTAAGTCCTGTAATCCTTCTGAGAGTCCGAGACGTAGGCTACTCTTCTTATCCCCAGGTTACAGGGGAGAAAACTAAGACAGAAAGAGATCAAAGAATGGGTCCTTTCTGCCTGCTTTACCCTGTCCAGAGAGTGTCAGCCAATTTCAACAAAAGCCCCCTCAGCCTGCTTTCCCCATCACTGCTACATGAGCAGTGCAGCATATCTTGCTGCTTCCCTGAAGAAAAGGCACAACCCAGACCCAAGAACACATCAAGGCTACTCTCTTAGTTCAGGAGATCTTTTAGGAAATTTTCCAAGGGGCCCATGACCCCAAAAAGGAAGTGATTACAAATATTGGCTCATGGCTGTCTCT
Organism: Lynx canadensis; assembly: GCF_007474595.2. Classification (NCBI taxonomy): domain Eukaryota; kingdom Metazoa; phylum Chordata; class Mammalia; order Carnivora; family Felidae; genus Lynx; species Lynx canadensis. Next base: position 4,736,248 of record NC_044304.2, on the reverse strand, counting down.
TTTTCCTCTGGTTTTGGTTCTGAAGCAGAGAAGCTTAGAAAGATGGACTCCCGAGAGTCTCTGCAATTACTCCCTCTGCTTTGTCCTGGGGTTTGAGAGTGGTTTGTTTGACCTTAGCTTGCCAAGGTGGAGAGCCCAGGATTTTACCTCAGGCAGCTGCCCCTCCCTTCATCGGACTCAAGATAGAGGGGACAGGGCTGTTGACTTGAGGGCCTCAGAGGGACCCAAGCCGTTCTGGGCCCAATAATTCCTCTCTCCCTGCCACCCAGCCTGCCCAGCAGAACTTGGCTGCCTTCCTTGGGGAAATAGCCAGACCAAACCTAGAGCTTTCAGATTCCCATAGGGGAAATTCTGATTGGCCCACCCGGGGTCAGGTGGTCATACCTGGACCAATCAGCTGAGGGCAGGAAGTAGGTCTTACTGAGCAAATATGGCTGCTTCCACTGTGGCCGAGTGAATGAAAGACCGAAGTTTCTGCAAAAGTCAAGAGTAGATGGAGGACAGGCAGCTGGCGGGGAAAGGATTAGTTTCTTCTGCAAGGCACCAACATTTTCTTCTACAAAATGGCAACACTATGCCTGAGTATAGCATAGGCTGTAGACCCAGATTACTGGGGTGCAGATGAAGAGTGTGCTGGGATCAGTCTGTGAAAGCCAACCGTTAAACTTCCAGGACTTACACAAGCTAGTTGTTAAACATAATTATTCTTTTCAAGCAAATTATGTAAACTGACTTTAGACTAAACACTAAGCATTAAAAGCAAAGGTAAGAAGCACTCAAAACTCATCACTTCCTGATTGTTTTATTACTTTCCCTCATTATCTATGACAAATCTATCCATCTCGAGGTTATGTACCTATAAGGTGGAAATGCTATCTATTTCTGTGCTACTTCTGTGCTACAACTCTGCATTCACTGACTCCACATAGTTTGAAATTGGCCACGGTAATATTTACACCAAGAAAGTTCGCGAACGCTGCACATCATGTCTTCCTCCTTCCATCATCTCTCTGGGTCTCAATCTTGTCATTCGTGCAGTAGAGATGATGATGAAAATAATGCCAACCCCATAGGATCCTGAAGTTCAGCGATTGCCTGTGTGACTGCCATATAGTAAGTGTTAGCTGTGAAGCTGATGATTAGAGAAGAGGTTTCCCAGTGGGGTGCTGAAGCTGGGTCATGCTAGGTCATGAGTGTCTATCTGCGACACATATTCTCCCCTTTATGTTCAGGGCCATTATGTTGATAGCTTGAAATTGCCCACAGTGGGAGCATTTACACCACAGTAACCGGCAGGCGATAAAACAGACCCCTGGCCCCCATACACACTCCGGAGAGCTGGTGCTTAAACTATTACCAGTACACCACTGGGTATATAAACTCTCTCAGGCACATCAAGTTCACGGTGACTAAAATGTCTGGAAAATCCAAAAAAGAAAAAAGAAATAAAAGATCCAAAACAAATATGTCCCAAGGACAGAAACCATCCTGGTACCCAGGAAGTGGCACTTGTGTGATCCTTACCAGCTCTTTGTGGCAGCAGTATGCACCTTACCAGAGAACCCAATCCTCTTTCTCACAGAGCCTGGAGCGCAGCATCACTAAGGCTGGAGATTATATTGAATTCCACTATAGGAACCTGCGGAGACCATATTCTGTGGCCATTGCAGGCTACGCCCTGGCCCAGTCAGGCAGGCTGGAGAAAGACCTCTTTGAAAAATTTCTGAGCACAGCCACAGGTGAGTGGCAGCCTGGTGAGGTAAAGAGGCATGCATGGCCAGGGTTTGGGGGTGGTCATCTTGAGCTGGCATGTGTGGCTCTAAGCTATGCTACGATGGGCAGCTTCAAGTTGAGCTGGAGTGGATGGTGCTAAGTCCTGCTTGGTGAATGGCTCTGAGGTGTGAGAAATCCTCACTGTAAGCTACACAAGAACGTGGCATCATTCGTTCAACAAGTGTGTGTTGAGCACTTGCTATGACACAGGAGAAAAGATGTGGGCTGTGAGGTCAGACAGACCCAAATTCAAATCCCCCTCTGCCACATTCTCACTGTGCGACTTTGTAAAAGTCACTGAACCTCCCTGGACCTCATCTGAAGAAGATACTTACATCATAGGTGGTTGACAAGATTGAAGGAGTAATGCAGGTAGAAGGTCCAGCATACAGTGAGAGCTCTATTCCAATGTTGTTGTCGTCATTATCTCAAGGGTAATTAGGATTAGATAAGATAATGCCAAAGGGAATTTAGCACAGTGCCCAGCACACAGTGAGCACTTAATCATTGGCTCAGGTAATATACTGCATCAGGTTTGCACTCACTGATGTAACATGTGTCAGTACATATACTGAGGTGGTTTAGCACAATGGAAGCTTGTTGTTGGTGGACAGCTCTCTTCCAGACAGTCATGTAGAGATCTGGGCCTCTATCTTTTCATGACTTTGCCACCACGGGGTGCTTGGGATCCACTCCATCTAAGCAGAAGGGGAAACGGTCAGGTGGATCATTCAAGGGAGGTAGACAAGGCATGGAAGGGGCCCCTAACATTGCCAGTGTCCATTCCATCATCCAGAGTTCAGTATGTGGCTGCACCTGCCTGCAAAGACTTTTGGGAGATGTAGTCCAACTCTCTGCCCAGGAAATGAGGGAACAGGTTTTTTTTTAATGTTCATTTATTTTTGAACAAGAGAGTGCAAGCATGGGAGGGGCAGAGAGAGAAGGAGACAGAGAGTGCAAAGCTGGCTCTGTGCTGACAGCAGACAGCCTGATGAGGCGCTCAAACTCGTGAACCTTGAGATTGTGACCTGAGCCAAAGTTGGACACTCAACCAACTGAGCCATCTAGGCACCCCACAGGAGTGAATGCTTCTTACTGACAGTCTCTGCCACAAGTGCTTTCTTGGGCACTTTGGACATCACAGTGAATACAGCACAGCTCCTGCCATCATGGCTCTCACTCCAGTTGAGGAAAGAAATGAGTTAATAGATGGATATAGAACATCATAGTTCTGGGACAGGACAGCACAGGATGTTTTGAGAGACAGAAGGGAGGACCTCACCTACTCTTGGGGTGCCATTGAAGCTGAGTTGTGCAGGATGGGATTAAGCAGGAATGGGTGGAGAAAAGGTGCTCCAATAGAGGGTACAGAATACGAAAAGGCCCAGGAAGTAAGAATGAGCATGGAAAATTTAGGGAATCTGTAAATCAGTGGGGCTGCAGATGAGAATTTCAATGGAGGAGGGAAGGTTAATGAAGGAAAAGAGTAGGCAGGAGCCAGCTAGTGAGTGCCTTGGGTGTCAGTCAGGACATGTGAACAAGAAGTTCTAGTGTGAGTCTAGCGTGAGTCTTCCGACTTTTCTCTGGGCCATCTCCTCGCTGGACAGTGCAATCAGCATGGGGGTGGGGGTTCTCTCTACAGAGAGGACAAGGTGGGAGGAGCCTGGCAAGAAGCTCTACAGTGTGGAGGCCACATCCTATGCCCTCTTGGCCCTGCTGGTGCTCAAAGACTTTGACTTTGTACGCCCCGTCGCAACCTGGCTCAATGAGCAGAGATACTACGGAGGGGGCTACGGCTCCACCCAGGCAAGTGACCCCATATCCCCCAGGCACCTACATGCCTACCTCCTCTGGCTTCCCACTGGCCTCCCAGAGAAGATGTTAAGACTCGGAGGGGCAGCCCTTCTGTTCACAAGCCAGAGTGGCTGGAGTGGATTTTTAGCTGTGAATGCACTGGTGGAGTCTACACTACATGCTGAATGCCCAAACTGTGTTCCGAACCTCCTAAGATCTAGACCGTGTTCTCAGTTCCGCCAGGTTCCCAGTGTTAGCTCATATCTTCCTGTGGGCTCTAGACCATGTTTCAGTTCTACTAGGCTCCCAGTGTCAGTTCATCTTACTGTGGGTTCCAGACCATGTTCTCGGCTATTCTAGGACATCATCCAAGCCTCTCTGACCCTGGTTGGTGGGATCTAGAACATGGTTTTTAATAACCTCAGGCTCCAGTTTGACCCCCTTTCTTTCTGGTGAGCTGTCAGTCACATTCTCAGTGTCCCTTTTGGATTCTAGGTCATATGGTCAGTATCTCCAGACTCAACTTCATTTTTTTTTTTTACAACTAAGTTCTAAACACATTCTCAGTGACTCCAAACCCTTGTCTTAGACTCTCCTGTGGATGGGGCTAGGCCATATTCTCAGTGTTGCTAGAGTTTCACTTTGATGCCTGCAATTTCTGGTGAATTCTAGACCCCTTCTCAGTCTGCCAAGCTCTTGTCTAAGTCTCTGTCTCTTGGAGAATCTAGGACATATCTTCAGTGTATAATAACCCCTAATCTTATCCTCACTTTCTCTAGGGCAGGGGTTCCTAGGCTAAAGTGTCAGTATCCCCCACCCTCTGACATGACTCTCTTCCTTCTCCAGTGGGTTTTAACCCCTTTCTCAGTCTCCTGGCTCACCCTCGTTCTTTCTCATGGGCTCTAGGCCACCTTCATGGTGTTCCAAGCCTTGGCCCAATACCAGAAGGATGTCCCTGACCACAAGGACCTGAACCTGGAAGTATCCATTGAACTGCCCAGCCGCAACTCTCTCATCAAGCACACCATCCTCTGGGAATCTGCTAGCCTCCTGCGGTCAGAAGAGGTACAGCTGCTTAGCCAAACCCTTGCTGTCCCCCTCCATACCTGCCAGGGTTTGCCAGAGGCAAGAGATAGGGCAGTTGCAGCTAGGGGAAGGCTTGGTACCAACACCCTCTCTCCTCTCTCCTTTCTCCCTGCAGACCAAGAAAAATGAGGATTTCGTAGTAACAGCTAAAGGGAAGGGACAAGGCACCTTGTCGGTAAGGAACAGGAACACACACCAGCTTGGCCCGCCTTCTCTCAGCCCCTCTGGCCCCGAGGGACGCTCTTCTCAACTCAAGTGGGCTGACACTGCACTGCCCTGTGATCTCACCAGGTGGTGACAATGTACCATGCCAAGCTCAAAAGCAAACACACCTGCAAGAAGTTTGACCTCAGGGTTGATATACGACGAGCTCCTGAAGATGGTAAAAGAGTTAAGACCCTACCTGTTACCCTTCCCCCGCCCTCATTCTAATGTCTGCCTCCTTCCTGAGTTGGGACCCAGGGACATCCCCCTCCCATTTTTCTGTCTGTGTTTCTAGTCAAGAGGCCTCAGGAAGCCCTGAACACCATGATCCTTGACATCTGTACCAAGTAAGTGATGGGTCACTGGGGGTCATCTTGGCCATTCCTCTGTCTATAGCAAGACTTCTCCTTTCCATGACCTAATCCTTTCTAAGAGCATATTGTGCATCTGGTATTGTCTGAAGTACCTGCCAGGAGGTGGGTACCCCAGGCAGTCGTCACTTTGCATTGGCAGTCCAACACGAGCGATGGCCCCATAACCTGAAATTATTCAAGCACTGTCAACAAATCAGTGGGGGAAGTTGCCATTGTTGCATGACCTTTAAAGCGTTTTATCACAGCTTCAGAACTCTCAAACTGCCAGTTAGGAAGGTACAGAGAAATGGAAATTACAGTAACATGAGAATTTGTTTAGCATGCTGTAAACTACAACATTAGAACATGGAGATAACAAGCAATTCTTGTTCTCCTTTGTAAAACACTTACCAAAAGTGCTGTGGGTCTTCCTTCTGTTGTGTCACTTGGGGTAGGGATTGAGCAGGCATCTTTCCTGTGACACAGTGAACTGTCACGCTCCCTTCTAAGTTAGGTCAGCTTCCAACTCTAGTCTTTTGAGCGGCCGATGTCACAAGACAGCCGGTCGGTCCCTCCAATGGCAGCAAGGGTGACATTCGCACAGTCTGCTGTTCCTTCTCTAACTCCGTTTCTGTGCTTTCAAATTTTACCTCCAGTGTCTTCATTTCTCTGCTGCCTTTCATCTTGGCTGGCAGATCCCTCTGCCAGTTGACCAGTTTCGTGAAACGTCATGCGGTTTATCCCTGGGAGATAAGGAAGTACCAGAACCACAGGCCTTGCTGTCTGTGCATGAACTGCTCAGTGACCCATCACAGACAGACTTTGAAAGGAATGACGTGATTGGTCACTGACCGTGATGCGTGTCTGTGATTTGCACGATGATTGGTGGACCCGAGATCCAGAGACAAGATTTGTACTCGTATTTTATGCAATTACGACTAATGTACCCTGGTGCTGGGGGCCTGGCGTTATTGAGCTAGAGCATGGTAACATTTTCTCGTTTGCATTTTCTGGACAAATTGAGGCATGGAGAGGTCAAGTGACTCATCAAATGTCATATGGAGCTGGGATTTGAACCCGTGCAAAGGGGCTCCAGAGCCTGAGCTTTTAGTCACCTTGACCATGACACTGCCTTTCCTTTATTCCATTTGGGGAATGTTTCCCACAATCTAATATCCTTCTGTGCTGCTGTGTGAGAACCAGTAACCCCAGTCTCTGACCAGACCCCCTTGTGCAGACACTGTGCCCCAGGGCTGACCCTACCCTGGGACCCAAGTGCCCTCTCCCTGCCCTATTCAGGTACCTGGGAGACCAGGATGCTACCATGTCGATCCTGGATATATCCATGATGACTGGCTTTTCTCCTGACACTGGTGACCTTGACCTGGTATGAAGGGCTTGGGCTTGGGGGCTGGCATCAGTGGACAAAGGCTTGAGGGCAATTTTCACAAGTCTTACCCTTCCGCAGCTGAGTAACGGCGTTGACAGATACATCTCTAAGTATGAGCTTAACAAGGCCTTCTCCAATAAGAACACCCTCATCATCTACCTGGACAAGGTAAGGCTTCCGATGGGGATCTGACCTCCAACAGACTGGCCTGCATCTGGGTCGCATGAGGCCCAAGCAGGGGCCCAAGCACAGACTGCTGCTGCTAGGTGGTGGAGGGAAGGGGCATATAAAGTAAGGTCGACAACCCAGGTCATCTCATCTTTTCTAAGCAGCTTAACTTCTGACCAGTCTCATTCCAACCTCATTTCACACTTGCTTCCTCCAACTTCTTCTCATCATAGTCCTAAACAACTTTTGAAGGGAGCCACTTGGGTTTAAAAAATAAATTGCTCAGTGCTAAAAAGCATTCCCCTTGCTCCGCTCCCCCTGGGTTTTCTCTCTCTGTGTTTGCTCTCCATCTGACTTTCTGTCACTGCCTTCCTCTCTAACATTGACTTGAGCTTCCTCCTCTCCCCTACTTACATCTTCCCGTTTCCCTATCCTCACATGCCCCCTGCTAACTTCCAAAATTCCCAGTCCCCTCACCCCATATTAGTCAGCATAAGTAACACTAGCTGCTGTAATAAACCTCTCGAGAATATGAGGGTCCCCACACAAGAGTCTTGTGCCTCCCACTCAGGTAAAGTCCAGTTGGGAGGCTAAGGGAAGGGTTTTCTCCTCCACACACTAAGTCAGGGATCTGCTCACATTCCTTCTTGGGGCTCTGCAATCCCTAGGATCTTAGAGTCCTCTGCTGGACCCCTCCTCCCTGGAAGAAAAGAGGATTGTGCATGAGCTAGTGGTTGACGTTTTCTTGTACTGGACTTTTTGTGCACTTAAATTTTTATAGGATTCCAACCTTACAGGGAAATTGCAGAGCAGTAAAACACAGTTCCATATACACTCTATGCAAATTCACTGTTAGCCTGTTCCTCCAAATACACCTGTCACATATACGTACCTATGCATATCTATTTCTGTTTCTGTCTCTCTCTCTGTCTTTATTTTTTCGGCTTGAATGAGAGGTCACTGACATACAACATTGTGTAAGTTTAAGGTGCATAACATAACGATTTGATGTATGTGTATATTGGGAAATGATCACCACCATAAGTTTACTTAACACATCTATTCACATAGTTTTAATGCGTGTGTGTGTGTGATGAGAACTTTTAAGATCTACCCTCTCAATAAGTTTTTCTTTTCAGTTTTCTAATGTTTATTTATTTTGAGAGAGACAGAGAACACAAGCAGGGGAGGGGCAGAGAGAAGTAAAGACAGAATCCCAAGAAGGCTCTGTGCTGTCAGAGCAGAGCCCAATGTGGGGCTCAGAGTCACAAACCCATGACCTGACCTGAGATAAAGAGTCAGATATTTAACCGACTATGCCCTCCTGGTGCCACCCCAACAACTACTTTTAAATATCGCATTCAGTACCATTAACCGTGGATGTTTTCATGGGCAGAGACAGCAGTCTGGTGGCCAGAACTCAATCACATGGCCACACTGAACTAGGAAAGGAAGCTGGCAGGGATAATGTAGCTTCAAGCCTTGGAGAAGTGGAAATGGCTGTGTTGAAGTGCTCATCAGTCTTTTGGTGGATACTCCTGCTCCCTCACTTTCTCCACCACTGTCTCAACCCCCAGGACCCTATGCTGGGCTCCGTTCCGTGTTGCCCCACTGACCAGCCTCCTCCTTCCCCCCAGATCTCACACGACCTGTCGCCCCACTGACCACCCTCCTCCTCCCCCCCCGATCTCACACGACCTGTCGCCCCACTGACCAGCCTCCTCCTTCCCCCCAGATCTCACACGACCTGTCGCCCCACTGACCAGCCTCCTCCTTCCCCCCAGATCTCACACGACCTGTCGCCCCACTGACCAGCCTCCTCCTTCCCCCCAGATCTCACACGACCTGTCGCCCCACTGACCAGCCTCCTCCTTCCCCCCAGATCTCACACGACCTGTCCCCCCACTGACCAGCCTCCTCCTTCCCCCCAGATCTCACACGACCTGTCACCCCACTGACCAGCCTCCTCCTTCCCCCCAGATCTCACACGACCTGTCGCCCCACTGACCAGCCTCCTCCTTCCCCCCAGATCTCACACGACCTGTCCCCCCACTGACCAGCCTCCTCCTTCCCCCCAGATCTCACACGACCTGTCCCCCCACTGACCAGCCTCCTCCTTCCCCCCAGATCTCACATGACCAGGAGGACTGTCTGACCTTCAAGGTGCACCAGTACTTCAACGTGGGGCTTATCCAGCCTGGGTCGGTCAAGGTGTACTCCTATTACAACCTGGGTGAGCAGCCCACCTAGGGTCTGGGGGGTTTGGGGGGCTGGGGGTCCTGAGGGTCCAAGGGATCCGTGCGAGGCGGGCGCCGGAGGGTCCCAGGGTTGAGGACCTGGCCTCTCCAGGTCTGAGGGACTGGAGTTGGCCTCTCCAGGTCTGAGGGACTGGAGTTGGGAATCCAAGCCCTTGGGTCTCTGGGCTGGAGGCCCTAGCCCTCTGACACCTCCCTGCCACTCTGCCCACAGATGAGAATTGCATCCGGTTCTACCACCCAGACAAAGAAGACGGGTTGCTGAGCAAGCTCTGTCACAAAGACATGTGCCGCTGTGCTGAGGGTGGGTGCAGAGAAGCCAGGAAGGGTGGACACACACCCCCGGATCCTCCTTCCATGGGGGTGGCCCAAGGGGGCTCTGAAAGCCCACACCCAGTGGACACCCACACGGACCCAGGGGCGGGGGGCCCTGGACAACGCGTGTAATACCACCATGTCCCCCACTCATCCACCACACAGAGAACTGCTTCATGCACCCGATGGATGAAAAGATCACCCTGGACGAGCGTCTGGACAAGGCCTGTGAACCAGGAGTAGACTACGGTGAGTGGGCACGTGCACGTGGGTGCCTGGGTGAGCAACACTGTGTGGCCATGGCTGTGTGTGTGACTGGCTGTGAGTGCCCCTGGCTGCATATGGCTATACGTCAGCCTGTGGTTGCAGCCGATGTGTGTGTGGGTGTAAATGTGTTATGAGGGGCCATGAGTGCATGGGGAGCCACGCTAATGAGTCGGCCGGGTGTGCAGCCAGTGTGAGAGCGGATATGGTCGTCTGCCCGTTGTGTGTGTGACATGTAGTCGTGCCAAGCCATGGAGATAAGAGACAGTGCTTGTGGGGGATAGTGGATGGGAGGTTATGCATAGGACTCCACTGTGGTGAGTGTAATTGTGCACATGGCCGTGTGTGGCTGTGTGACGTGGTGGTTGTGGGAAGACATGTGGCAGGTGTGTTACTGGGGGGCAGGGACTGTTGCACGTGTGGCTGTGACCCTGCATGTGTCTCCTTGGGGACGCCATACGCTCAGGTGCGCCTGCAGCTGAGGGTCCCCGCAGCCCCCCTTGCCCGTGACCCCACCGTCCTTCCCCTCCTCCCCCATCAGTGTACAAGACCAGGCTTCTCAAGAAGGAGCTGTCAGAAGACTTTGATGATTATGTAATGGTCGTCGAGCAGATCATCAAATCAGGTCAGCCCTGCAGTCTGTGTTCTGTCTTTCCACTTCCTTCTTGCTGGTTCCCTGCCCTCCCCCACTCAGCGTCCCCGTCCGTCCCTTCCAGGCTCTGATGAGGTGCAGGTTGGACAGGAGCGCAGGTTCATCAGCCACATTAAGTGCAGAGAAGCCCTGAAGCTGCAGGAGGGGAAACACTACCTCATGTGGGGCATGTCCGCCGACCTGTGGGGAGAGAAACCCAAGTGAGTGTCAGCCCTGTGCATGTCCCACCCCCCACAGTGGGTCGCCCCTTCCCATGCTTTCCCTGCCCTGATCCTGACCTGCCGTCCTCCCCCCAGCATCAGCTACATCATCGGGAAGGACACCTGGCTGGAACAGTGGCCAGAGGCTGATGAATGCCAGGATGAGGAGAATGAGAAGCTGTGTCAAGACCTGGCCAACTTCACTGAGAACATGGTTGTCTTTGGCTGTCCCAACTGACCCCTGCCCACAGTCCCCACAATAAAGCTTCACTGAGAGTTCATGTGTCTCCCAAAGTCGGAAGGTCTTGGAGAGGGAGGAAGAGGCAGCTGTGATCCCCTGCTTCCTCCCCTGCAACTCCTTCCTCCCCGTGGATCACCTGCACGTTTGCTTCCTTCCCCGGGGAGCCCGTGCCCACATGCACCTGCACTGCACCTGCACGTAGTCTGAAGTGAGCCTGCATTTGCGCCAAGTGCTCACCTACTTGCTGTCTTTCCACCTGCATCGTGACCTGTGTGTCCTCTGCCTCCTCCTCTGGGTCCTCACCAGTATCTTCACCTACATCCTTCTCTCATCCACTGTGTGGGTACCAGTATCCTCACCTGCTTTACCCCAGCCCTCCCGAGCATCATTATGCACGAGGGCTCCACAGTCCTCTGCCTCCTCACCTTCCTCCCCTCCTGGATCCTCCGCCTCCTCACCTTCCTCCCACCTGGATCCTCCCCCTACTCATCACCCTCCCAACCTGGATCCTCCCCCTCCTCACCTTCCTCCCAACTAGATTCTGCCTCTCCTCACCTTCCTCCCCTCCTGGATCCTCCACCTCCTCACCTTCCTCCCACCTGGGTCCTCCCCCTCCTCCTCATTCTCCCAGCCTGGATCATCCGCCTCCTCACCTTCCTCCCACCTGGAACCTCCCCCTCCTCATCATCCTCCCCACCTGGATCCTCCCCCACCTCACCTTCCTACCACCTGGATCCTCTGCCTCTTTATCTTCCTCCCACTTGGATCCTCCCCTCCTCTTCTTCCTCCCACCTGGATCCTCCCCCTCCTCACCTTCCTCTCACTTGGATCCTCTGCCTCCTCAGCGTCCTCCCCACCTATATCCTCACCCTCCTCACCTTCCTCCCCACCTGTATCCTCACCCTCCTCACCTTCCTCCCACCTGGATCCTCTCCCTCCTCACCTTCCTCCCACCTGGATCCTCTCCCTCCTCACCTTCCTCCCACCTGGATCCTCTCCCTCCTCACCTTCCTCCCATCTGCACCCTCCCCCTCCTCACCTTCCTCCCCACCTGTATCCTCACCCTCCTCACCTTCCTCCCACCTGGATCCTCTCCCTCCTCACCTTCCTCCCCACCTGTATCCTCACCCTCCTCACCTTCCTCCCACCTGGATCCTCTCCCTCCTCACCTTCCTCCCACCTGGATCCTCCGCCTCCTCACTGTCCTCCCCTCCTGGATCCTCCCCCTCCTCATCATCCTCCCATCCTCCCAACCTGGATCCTCTACCTCCTCACCTTCCTCCCACCTGGATCCTCCCCCTACTCATCATCCTCCCATCCTCCCAGCCTGGATCCTCCGCCTCCTCATCTTCCTCCCACCTGGAACCTCCCCCTCCTCATCATCCTCCCCACCTGGATCCTACCCCACCTCACCTTCCTCCCCACCTGGGTCCTCCACCTCCTCACCTTCCTCCCACCTGGATCCTCCGCGTCCTCACTGTCCGCCCCTCCTGGATCCTCCCCCTCTTCATCATCCTCCCATCCTCCCAACCTGGATCCTCCGCCTCCTCACCTTCCTCCACTCTTGGATCCTCCACGTCCTCACTATCCTCCCACCTGGAACCTCCCCCTCCTCATCATCCTCCCCACCTGGATCTTCCCCCACCTCACCTTCCTCCCACCTGGATCCTCCCCTCCTCAACTTCCTCCCACCTGGACCCTCCGCCTCCTCACCTTCCTCCCCACCGTGATCCTCCTGCTCCTCTCCTTCCTCCCACCCAGATCCTCCACCTCCTCACCTTCTTCCCCACCTGTTCTCACCTTCTGTCCATTTGCCCATCATCTCTAGGGTGTGTGCAACTCCATTCACTACTTTGCCTGCATTCATCCTGGCTGTTCCCAGGCGGCGGCCATAAGGGGCAGGGCTGGCAAGGTTTTCACCGGATATTTGAGTGACCCAGGGAGGGGAAGGCATGAGTCCATTATCAAGAACAGATTGCAGGGGTGGGGGGGAGGTGGGCATTGTGGTCACAGCATCACCTGAGCTGCGCGGGGGGCAGCAGCCACAGGCAAATCATTTCACTGGCTGTTGTTGGAAACTGGGCCCTTGGACGCCTCTTCTGATTAATAACACCACGAGTAAGTCTTGGTCTATGGATGGTGGGATCCAGTTCCTGGCTGTAGATTAGGTCATCATGAGAAAAGTCCTGAGACTGGCAGTCACCTATTTCCCCTAAGACCTCGAGTGCCTGTAAGCCCCACCTCCCAATTCCAGGAATATGGGAGAAATATATCTTGGTTGTCAGGCACCCCTGTCAAGAGGAGACTCAAAAATTCTCACCACTCCCTAGGTGTCCCAGCCTCACTAGGTGACATGTGACCAGACGTCTGCCCACCCGCCTTTATGTCCTTCTTGTCATGTTTTTCATGCCAATTTCTCCCTTTCTTCTGCCCTAGGATTAATTTTCTTCCTTTTTTTTAAATACATTGGTATTTTTTTGTTTGAGCACATGTGGTTCCACACTGTGACAACACAGATATGATCTTTGAAACTCACATTCTAAAGACAGCATGGAGTTGATGTGTTCCATCGATAGTCACTTGATGAACCCGATAGTCACATGAGCCAATTCCTCAAAATAAATTGTGTGTGTGTGTGTATGCGTGTGTGCATGCAGATCATCGATAGATACATAGATACATACATACATAGATAATACATATAAATCGTTAAGTGGTGGATAGATAGATAACATAGATAGATGATAGATAGTAGGCAATAGATGAATGGATGTATGGATGGGTGGATGAAGAGATGAATGAATATATGGATGGATGGATGGATGGATGGATGAATGCATGGTCAAATGGATGGATGGATGGATGGATGGATGGATGGAAGGATGAACAGATGGATGGATTTATGGTTGGGCAGGTAGATGGATGGATGCATGGATGATCAGAAAAATGGATGGATGGATGAATGGATGTATGGATGGGTGGATGAAGAGATGAATGAATATATGGATGGATGGATGGATGGATGGATGAATGCATGGTCAAATGGATGGATGGATGGATGGATGGAAGGATGAACAGATGGATGGATTTATGGTTGGGCAGGTAGATGGATGGATGCATGGATGATCAGAAAAATGGATGAATAGATGAATGGATGGATGGATGGGTGTATTGCATAATGGGTGGTTGGACAGATGGATGGATAAATGGACGGAGGGATGGATGGATGGATGGATGGATGGATTTAGGGATGGATGGTCAGACGGACAGATGGATGGATGGGTGGGTGGGTGGATGGACAGATAGAGATATTACTGGTTTTTTTCTCTGGAGAGCCCTGACTAATGCAGATGGTCAGGGAAGACAGGGATATCTCCTGTGAGGAGAGAATTCTTGAGCCAAGACAGAGATGACAAGGAGGAGCCAGCCATGGAGAATCAGGGAAAAGAACATTCCAGATGAAGGAAACAGTATGTACAAAGTCCTCAAGATGCCTGAGGCCAAGTGAGCACAGGGTATGGACTTCAAGATAGTGAAGATCACTTTGTGTCTACTCTAAGCTCAGGGGAAGGCCAAGCTTTTTCTATAAAGGGCCAGATAGTAAATATCTTAAGGTTTGAGGGCCAAGATAAAATCAAGGAGATCATGAAGGTACTTATGAAACAAGAGAGGAAACTTGTGTCCCGCCATGCCTTCGTCACATGGGATGGGCCATCCTGGGTGGGGGGCATCCTCTATGCCCAGCAGCCAGAGCTGTTCTCTCCATGATAAGGGATTCACCCAAAGGGGAGCAGTTTGGAGATCCAGAAAGGTGGAAGCAGTAGGAGGTAACCCCAAGGTCCGTTTCTCTCTGATCCAGTGATACCCAGATCCCAGCCAACCTTTCCATCCCAAGGTCTACTTTCTCTTCTGGATGAGCTTGTCAAAGGCAAGGCAACTTGCTGAGCCACCAACCCCCAGGATGAGATTCATTCACTCAGTGCCCTGTAGTTACCAACACAGGATTCTCCAACATGTAGGTGGCGGCCAGTATGACCAGCACAGGGCGTGGGCGTGGGCGTGGTGAGATGTTGGCTGTGAGTCAGGGAGGTGGGCACTGGGAGCAGAGTGGGGAACAGGCAGAGAGGGAAGCCCCTGGTGGGTATCTGCAGCTCATTAAAGTGAGCCACTCCCGTACACACAGAGGGGGATGGCTGGATTTGGGCCACGAGGCGTAATGTGCTAGCCCCTGAGGGCTCCGTGGGAAGCCACTGCAATATTTTAAGCAAGGAAGACATGAAGGCTGACTTATGTGTTTGGAAGGCTGATGGTAGCAATTCCAATCCTAGCTATGTGCCCAGAGACTTGGAAGCTGGTACCCAGACAAATATACGTGCGAGCATGCTCATAGCAGCACTTTGCCCAGTAGCCCAAAGGTGGAAACGACTGAAGCGTCCCTCAGCGCGTGAATGGGCAAGCAAACTGGGATGTGTCCATACACTAGAACATTCCTCAGCCCTAACAAGCAAGGACCTGGCTGAGACTTGAAAACATTATACTCAGTGAAGGAAGCCAGATACAAAAGACCACAGGTTGTGTATTTCCACTTTTCTGAAATACCTGAACTATTCAGGACAGGTAACTCCATAGAGCAGGAAAGCTGACTAGTGGTTGCCAAGGGCTGGGAGGCCTGGGGGATGGGGACTGCTTTATGGGTATGGGCTTACCTTTCGAGGCGCTGAAAACGTCTGGGGACCAGACAGAGTTGTCCAACTGTGGAAATGCCCTAAATACCGCTGAACTGCTCACTTTAAAATGGTTGCTTTTATGTTATGTGAATTTCACCTCTAAAATAAAAGAAAATAGTAAATTAAATTAAACCATATAAATTAAAGGAAACAAATACACAAGTTCACACTTGTAGAGGGCAGAGAATGAATTAGGAGGTGGCAAGAGGCAGAGAGAACGTCCAGCTGGAAACCACTGCAAGAATCAGGCCAGAAATGACGGATGCCCTAGTGTGTTAGTGCAGTCTGGCGGCTGTAACAAGATGCCCTACACCGGGCGCCTCAAACGGCAGACATGCATCTCTCAGGGTTCCGGAGGCTGGAAGTCTGAGACACAGGTGCCAGCTTGGTCGGGCTCTGGTGAGGGCTCTGTTCCTGGCTTGTAGACAGTGGCCCTCTCACTGGGTCCTCAAACGTCTTCAAATGGCAGAGACGGAGAGGAAGAGGGAGAGAGGGAGGGAGAGAGTGTCCCGTCAGGGGCACTCATCCCATTCAGGAAGACTCCACCCTCCTGACCTAACTGCCTCCCCAGGGCCCCACCTACAGAGGCCATCAGGTAGGTGATCAGGACATCACCAAATGAACGGGGGGGAGGGGCACAGACACTCAGCCCACAGCACTTCGCAAAGGCAGTAGCAGTGGGTCTGGAAACAGGCGGCTGGGTTCAGATCAGACGTTGAGACTGAATGGCCAGGGCTTGCGAAAAGGTGGGATGTGGGGGAGAAGAGAAAGAGGGCTACTCAGGCCAGTTCGAGGTGCCCCCGGGACGACTTCCAGGCCTTGGATTCAGCCTAGTTAACCTAGCGGCTGGTGGTTACACCACCTGTCTGTGAGTTCCAATTTGAACTTGCATCCATGCATGCACGCATGCACACACACTCACAGGCACACTCATGCACGTGTACACACATCCACACATGCAGGCGTATGTGTGTCTGCTCCTGCACACACCCGTGCACGTGAACACTCATGCACATCGGACACGCACACGCACCTACATGCACACACCTACACACACCCACATGTGTGCATAGATGCACCAACATGCATGCCTGCACCTGCACTCATCTCCATGCACACATACACACAGCACACACACACACACACACACAAACCACTCTTGTATTTTGCACTTCCTTAACCACCATCTCAAACACTATATAGTATTTTCTTCTTTACGAGGCTCATTGTCTCTCACCCCAACAATGGGAGCTCCTTAACACCAGGGACTTTTGTCTGTCTTGTTCACAGCTGTGGCCTCAAACTTAGAACAGTGCCTGGCACACACGTATCCAGAAATATTTGATCGCGGAGTGACCAAAGGCTGAACCCAGGTACCCATAGGTGCCTGTCTGCAGCGTGTGAAGCCCAGGACCATTGGGCAGTTGTGGTTTCTTCCCTGCTCTCAGGGACCCAGCCATGCTAGCCCTGCCCTGAGGTGACTCAGGACCTCATCTGCTCAGGCATGGGGAGACAGTTCTATGGCCCTCAGTGTATATGGTGGATGGACAGACAGACATCCCATTCACGAGGCTGGGGCGCAGCCACAGGTGAAGACAGCCCTGCAGTGTGTGCCAGCTGGGCCTGGGCCTCCTGCTGCTGCTGCTGGCTGCTGGGGGAGATGGCCACACCCCTGCTGGTGAGTAGGGGCTCATGGCTTGTGGCAGGTGGGTCTCCTGTGTCACTGTGCATGTCTCTGTGCACGTGTGTGCAGGACAGGAGACAGATTAAGTGTAGCCCAGTGCAAGTCAATTCACTTCTCTGAACCTCAGTTTCCTCATCTGTAAAATGGGTGTGATAATACAAGTACCTACCTCACAGGGAATGAAATACAATATTGTGTGTGTGTGTGTGTACATGGGCTGGAAGAAGTGATTCTGCAGCAGGGAGGCCACAGACCACAGGGATGCAGACAACAGACAGATGGACTGGGACAGTGAGTGCAGGGGAGAGGGAGGACGATGGAAGATGGCTTGGAGGACGGGCAGGGCTGTCAACGAAACAAGGTGAGGAAGAGAAGCAGGTGTTGGAAACAATAAACATACAGTCCATGTGCAGTGGGGCCTCACCACGTGCGGGGCACCAAGATGAGCCTCTGCCTGCCCCATGCCACTGGCTTGTCACCCAATGCTCAGAGGGACATTCATGGCTGTGAATGTCCAGCCTGCCCCTGCACCCTCCACGGTGGGGGTCCCTGATGCTCAGGCCTCTCCTGAGCTTGAGTCAGGGGTGCGGGGGAGTGGGGGAAGCAGCCGTGGGGCAGATCAAATCCAGCCGGGCCAAGTTTACCTT
Organism: Lynx canadensis; assembly: GCF_007474595.2. NCBI lineage: Eukaryota > Metazoa > Chordata > Mammalia > Carnivora > Felidae > Lynx > Lynx canadensis. Next base: position 4,718,495 of record NC_044304.2, on the reverse strand, counting down.
CCGGTTAATGAGTAATGAGTAGGGGGAGAAGGGGAGGCCTGGGCTGCATGGTGGGGGAGGTGCCCAGGCCATGGGTCCTGGAGGGAAAATCTCAGAAAGCAGTGTAGCAAGGACCCCATCCTGGAAGTGGGGGGCCAGGAGGGGAGGGGCAGTCCCCGCTGTTCCCAGGCCTGGCACCGACTCAAGGGTGAGGGTGGGGGGTGCAGCAGGGAAATCACTGCACTCAAGGGGGTGGGGGGGAGAGGGGTGCCTGGGCTCCCCCCACCCAGAAATCCTCCCCTTTCCTTCCCCTTCTTCTCCTTCCTCCAGCTGGGGTGCCAGACGAAACTCAGGACACCAGTTCAACTGGAATCGGGGACACATAGCCAATACTGTGTTAGGGTTAAGTGCCTTCCAGAGACCCCACTTAGCCTCAACTCAAGCAGCCTGGCTCTCCGGCTGTCCAACCTGGAATGTTGGACAGGGCAAGCCAGCTAACGGGAATCCCATCCTCCAGGCCTCCTCCTCTCTCTCCCCTGCTGGCTTATCTTGCCTGCCATTCCTCTCCCACACTTCCGGGCACAATGGGCATAGAGATGAACCCATAGGAAGGCATTGGTTAACAAACGCATGGCCAGAAACTGACTGGGCGCCAGGCCCAGACACCTGGGGTGGGGAGCTCTCTGGCCCTCAGTGTTCCTCCACCGCTAAGTAGGTGCAACAGGGAAAGGTCCCTGTTTACCAACTGACCTTGACCCTGAGGGAGACCTTGGCAGGGGGAAGGTGTGTCCATGTTGCTGGAGGACATGCCCTTGGGTTAGTTACCCCAGGACACACCGGCCCCAGGGATTGAAAAACTTAGGAAATGGTATTGAGAAATCTGGGGCAGCTCCAGGAAGGGGGAAGCCACGGGAGCTGTGGGCTGGGCTGAGCTTGCAGGGGGGAGGCGGGAGCCAGATAAAAGGCAGCCTCCAGCAGCCTCTGCTCATTCCCTCCCAGTCCGCTTCCTCCGTCCCTCTGTCCCTCCACCGTCCCTGCACCATGGGGCCTGCCTCAGGCCCCAGCCTGCTGCTGCTGCTGCTGCTTCCCATCCTGCCCCTGGCACCGGGGGACCCCATGTGAGTGGTCATGACCCTTCTCCAAACCGGGCTACTTGTGAGGTGGGGGTGGGGTCAGGTCCTAGTGGAATCCAGGGCGCACGTGGGTGTCTGCGGAGGCAGGGGTCAGCGGGTTGGGATGTGAATGGCCTTGGGCTGCCTGTGAGCTCATGATTTCATGAGCTGGGGGTTCATGGCACTCGGGTTACAATGGGAGGCGGATGTTTCTAGAAGCAGGGGTCTGCGGGTTTGGGTGCCTGTGGTATGTTCAGTGATTCCGTGGCTGTGGAATCACTTGGAGGCCTCGAGTTCTGACTTCACAGGATTTGGGGGCTTCGTGCTATGTGGGTGAGGATTGGAACCCTGGTCCCTAGAACGGCAGCTCCGTCCCGTGTTCCACCCGACCTGCAGGTTCTCCATGATCACCCCCAACATCCTGCGGCTGGAGAATGAGGAGAAGGTGCTGCTGGAGGCCCATGACTATGGAGGCAACATTGCAGTCACAGTCAGCGTCAACGACTTTCCAGACAGGAAGATAAGTTTGTCCAGAGGAAACACTTATCTGACCAAGGATAATGACCACATGAGCACAGTCAACATCAAGGTGCGTGCACCTGCTGGCGCCCGTCCCCGCTCTGAGTCTCCTCCATGTTTTGAACCCATCCCACTTGGAAGCCCCTCCCCATTATGACCAGGTGCCACTTGGAAGCCCCTCCCTCTCTGAGACTCCTCCTTCAATTAGCTTCTCCTATCCTGAGCCCCTAGCTTTGAGCCCCTCTCCTAAGAGAGGTCCTCTGAGCCCCTTGTCTAATTCCCCCTACTCATCCCCCTTTCTGATCCCTACCCATCTTAGACCCTTGCTCCCTCCCCTACTACCCCTCCGCTCCCAACCTGGGCACACCAGGGAGACCCGGAGTGGTGGACAGGTGCTAATGGCAGGAAGGGCAGGCAGGTGTGGACCCCACTGAAAGCCTGGGGCTGAATGCGGGCAAGGGACCGGGAGGCAACATCTCAATGACTCTCTGGCTATGCCTAGATCCCAGCCAACTGGGAATTAACATCAGGGAAGGGGAAAAAATTCGTGACTGTCCAGGCGGACTTCGGGGGCACCGTGGTGGAGAAGGTGGTGCTGGTCAGCTTTCAGAGCGGGTACCTCTTCATCCAGACAGACAAGCCCATCTATACCCCAGGCTCCACGGGTAAGGGGCTGGGCAGTGGCTGGAGAGAGGGCTGGGAGGGACTGTGGGGAGGGGCAGGGCCTCACTCGCCGCCCCCTTTCTCTAACATCATCTCCCAGTCCTCTACCGGATCTTTACCGTGGACAACGATCTACTGCCCGTGGGCCGGACCATTATCGTCAGCATCCAGGTACCAGCAGCGGGGAACCCAGACGATGACTCCCCCTGGGCAGAGACTCGGGGAGAGACAAAGAGATAGAGAGACACAGAGAAGAGATTCCGGAAAAGGCAGGACTGCAGAGGCCTAAAGGCAAAGAGACCTGTAGAGCCATGAACACAGAAAGAGCCCTGGACACAGGGCAGAGATCCAGGGATACCAGGCACAGTGATGCTTCTGCCCGTGGATTCCGGTTCCAGGCAAACCTCTGGGGACCGTGTCACTCCGGACAGGTCACTTCACCCTCCTGGGCCTTGGTTTGCTCAGCTGAAGATTGAGATGACAGATAAAAACTCTCTGTAGCCCAATCCGCCTCCTGCTGCCAGGGGGCAGCCTCGAGCACCCAACTCCTGTCCCACCCTCCTCCACCCAGAGCCCTCCAGGAGCTCCCACCTCCTTGGGGTAAAAGCCTAAGTCCTCCCAGCACTCCCCAAGGCCCTGCAAGACTTGCCCAGTCCCCTACCTGTCCTCCTCTCCTCCTCTCCTCCCCCTCTTCCCCTCACTCACTCTGCTCCAGCCACATGGGCCTTATTGCTGTCCCTCCAACTGCCATAAAGAGCCAGCCCTAGGACCTTTGCACAGGCTGTTCCCCCACTACTCACAAAACGCTCTTCCTCCAAATACCCACATAGCTTGCCCCATCACGTCATTCAAGTCTCTGCTCAAATGTCACCAATGGCACAATTTTACAGGGAAGCCTCTCTGAGGACCTGTAAAATTGCAAACACCCTCTCTCAACTCTCTCTCTCTCTCTCTCTCTCTCTCACACACACACACACACACACACACACACACACACTCCACTGGTCTCCCTTCCTGTCATCTCCTTTAGGCACCCTATAAATTGAATGTATTCATTTGCTAATTGCCCGCTCCCTAGACCTCCACAGAACCTAAATTCCAGACAGGATGGGTGCTTGGCATACAGTAATTTCATTACAATTTACTGGGCTAAGGCAGGAAAGGGGTGGGGGGGAGGGGGAATGGAAGGAGGAAGTGAAGGACAGAGGGAAGAGGTAGGTGGTTCTCAGAGGATCGTCATGAGTATTTCTTGCAATCACGCAAAGGTAACAGGGACCAGGTCCTGACAGCCACAAGCTGACTGTGGGGATCGGTGGGATTTGTGGGGAACGGAGAACACACACCTCTAACGGTAGAGCCTCTGCCCAGTTCCAGTCAAATGTCGCTATGTGCCAACAGGAACCTGTATCCACGGTTATCCCAATTTCCAAGAGAAGCCAGAAAGCCAGACTTTTACATGATGTCTCCTGGTGTTTAGTTATTTGCAACGAATGACATACTGTGTGTTAGGTTGAACCACACGACTTTGTGTTCTTGTAGGTCAAAGAGTCGAAGGTAGGCAATGCTGTGTGACTTAGCGCCCATAGGATGCTTACCACAGGGTCCCGCACAAAGTAGGTGATAAATGCTAGTTACTATCAGTGTTCAGACAGCCGCCGACGAGAGTGAGCTCCAGCTTACATGAATCATGTGCCAAGCCACTGAGGTAGGGGCTATGTTCCTCTCCTTCTTCTAGCTGGGCACATAGAGCACAGAGACATCAAGTAATTTGCCCAAGGTGACACAGCGCATAAATGGGAGAGTGGGCATTTGAACCCAGGCTGACTGACTCAAGTCCATGTTCATAACCACTGCCCCAGTAGTCATGACACAGACAGTGTCCAGACACAGAGAGGAGGAAGAGAGCCTAGGGGCTAAACCAGGTCTCTGAAGAGACACACCCTCCCTGTCAGACCCCCGACGGTGTTCCCATCAAGAGGGACTTCTTGTCTTCTGGGAGGCTGTTTGGCATCTCGTCCCTGTCTTGGAACATCCCGGAGCAGGTCAAGTATGTCAGGCCCTCCTAGAGGGGGTTCCCTTTGCCAAGGGAGGGCGTCTGGCTGGCTCACTCACCTGCCTTCCCCACAGTACAGGGCAGTGGAAGATAGAAGCCCACTATGAAGATGCCCCACAGCAGGTATTCTCTGCTGAGTTCGAGGTGAAGGAGTACGGTAAGAGGAGGAAGGAGTCAGGGTGGGGGCCCCAAGTGCCAGGCCCAGTGCTGACAGCCTACTGGTGCCGTCTCGACCCCAGTGCTGCCCAGTTTTGAGGTCCAAGTGGAGCCTACAGAGAAATTCTACTACATTGATGACCCACAGGGCCTGGAGGTCACCATCACGGCCAGGTGAGGGGCTAGGAATGGGGCCAGGTGGGAGGGGAGGGGAGGGGGGCCAGGTGAGGGCTAGATGATGGGCCAGGTTGGCAGCTAGGGGTGGAGCCAGGTAGGGGCCGGGTAAGGGAACCCGGGAGCGTTGTGGCCAGGTGTGGGACCAGATACTGGCCAGGTAAGCACCAGGCGAGGGACCAGGGGTCCGTGGAAGTTTGCAGGCAGCCTCGCCCTTCAGGAGAGGAGCATCTGAGACCCTCTTGCCTCTCAGGTTCTTGTATGGGAAGAATGTGGATGGAATAGCCTTCGTCATCTTTGGGGTCCAGGATGGTGAGCAGAGGATTTCGCTGCCCCAGTCCCTCAGCCGTGTTCAGGTGCTCTGCCCCTCTGAGCCTCCTCCACTTTGGACTTCCCCCTCCCTCACCTGCGCCCCTCCCCCTCTCTGAGCCTTCCTTCCTCCCCCAGATCGATGATGGCAGTGGGGAGGCCAGGCTGGAACGAAAGGTCCTGCTGAGCGGGGTGGAACCCTCCGGAGCAGATGCCCTGGTGGGGAAGTCGTTGTACGTGTCTGTCACCGTTATCCTGCACTCAGGTGAGGCCTGGTCTGAGGAAAGGGACCCAAATGAGGGGGGAGGCCCAGTGTGCGGGCAGAGGCCCAGAATGGATGTGGAATGCAGTGTGACAGGGGAGAACCAGTCTGAGGGCAGAGGCCAAGTGTAAGAGAGGATATCCAGAGGAAAGTGATACCCAGTGAGACAAAGGAGGCCCATTGTGAGGGTAGGAGGAGCCCCAGAGAGAAAGTGGGACCCAGTCTGATAGAGGTGGCCCATTCTGAGTGGGGGAGGTCCAGAATGAAAGTGGGATCCAGTCTCATAGAGGAGGGCCAATCTGAGGGGTAGGCCCACTATGAAGGTGGGATCCAGTCTGAGGGGGGAGGCCTAGTGTGCGGGGGAGGCCCAGTATGAAAGTGGGATCCAGTCTAACAGGGAAGACCCAGTCTGAGGGGGAGGCCCAGTATGAATGTGGGATCCAGTCTGATAGAGGTGGCCCATTTCGAGGAAGGGAGGTCCAGAATGAAAGAGAGATCCAGTCTGTAGAGGAGGCCCAGTCTGAGGGGGGAGGCCCAGTATGGATATGGGATCCAGTCTGATAGAGAAGCCCAGTCTGATGGGGGAGGCCAGAATGAAGGTGGGCTCAAGTCTGACAGAGGAGGCCCAGTGAGGGGGAGTCCAGAATGAAGGTGGGATCCAGTCTGATAGAGGAGGCCCAATCTCATGGGGGGACGCCAGAATGAAGGTGGGATCCAGTCTGACATGGGAGGCCCAGTCTGAGGGGGGAGGTCCAGAATGAAAGTGAGATCCAGTCTGATACAGGAGGCCCAGTGAGGGTGCAGGCCAGAATGAAGGTGGGATCCAGTCTGATAGAGGAGGCCCAGTCTGAAGGGGGGAGGCCAGAATGAAGGTGGGATGCAGTCTGATAGAGGTGGCTGAGTCTGAGGGGGGAGGCCCAGAATGAAATTGGGATGTAGTCTGTCAGGTGAGGCCAAGTCTGAGAGGGGAGGCCCAGTATGAATATGGGAACCAGTCTGATAGAGGAGGCCCATTCTGAGGGGGGGAGCTCCAGAATGAAGGGGGGATCCAGTCTGATATGGGAGGCCCAGTCTGAGGGGGGAGGCCCAGTATGAAGGTGGGAGCCAGTCTGATAGAGGAGGCCCAGTCTGATGGGGGGAGGCCAGAATGAAGGTGGGATCCAGTCTGACACAGGAGGCCCAGTCTGAGGGGGGAGGCCCAGTATGAATGCGTGATCCAGTCTGACAAAAGAGGCCAAGTCTGAAGGTGGCAGCCAGTGACAGGGTAGCCATAGTCTGAGGAATGAAGGTGCCTGCCAGTTTGTCAGAGGAGGCCTGGTCTGAGGGAGGCCCACTATGAAGGTGGGAAGTTGTCTGACAGAGGAGGCCTGGTCTGAGGGAGGAGGTCCAGAATAAAAGTGAGATCCAGTCTGATAGAGGAGGCCCAGTCTCAGGAGGGCGGCCCAAAATGAAATTGGGATCCAGTCTCACAGAGTGGACCCAGTCTGAAAACAGGCCCAGTGAGGTTGGGGGCCAGTCTGACAGAGGAGGTCCCATCCTAGTGGGGAGGCCAGAATGAAGGTGGGCAACAGTCTGACAGAGGAAGTCTGAGCACAGAAGGCCAGTATGAAGATTGGATCCTGTCTAATGGATGATGTCCAGTCTGAGGAGGGAGGCCCAGCATGAAGGTGGGATCCAGTCTGACAGAGGAGTCCCAGTGATGGGGGAGGAACAGAATGAAGGTTCTAGCCAGTCTGATGGGGGAGGAACAGAATGAAGGTTCCAGCCAGTCTGATGGAGGAGGCCCAGTCTGAGGGAGGCCCAGTGTAAGGTGTGGTCCAACCTGGAGGGGTGGCCCAGGAGCCTGCCCTCACGGGTGGCCCCCTCAGGCAGCGACATGGTGGAGGCGGAGCGCAGCGGGATCCCCATCGTGACCTCCCCCTACCAGATCCACTTCACCAAGACGTCCAAGTTCTTCAAACCAGGCATGCCCTTTGACCTCATGGTGAGACCCGGTGTGGGGCTGCTTCCCCCACCCTTCCCCTGAGCATCAGCCACGCCTCTGGGTCGACCTGAACGCCCTCCACCTGCCCCTGCACTGCACCCGCAGGTGTTTGTGACAAACCCCGACGGCTCCCCAGCACGCAACGTCCCCGTGGTGACCCAGTACTCCAAAGGGTCCTCCTTCACCCAGGAAGACGGCGTGGCCAAGCTGATCATCAACACACACAAAACCTTTAGGTCCCTGCCCATCACCGTGAGTTCTCGCCCACCTCTAGCCCCACTTCTGGGAGATAGGGGACTGGATTTGCATGGAGGGAATCTGTCCTCTGCCACAGTCATCCTGCTACGTGAGGAGTGGGGTCCTTTTATTGTGTCAGGGGATCCTGCCATTCACATAGAGGGTTTTCATCTGCATAGAGGGGATCTTATCTGCACCAGCAGTCTGGCCATCTGCATAGGTATATTCTAAGGATCCGGTGATTACATTTGACCCACCTGGATAATCCAAAACAGACTCCCATCCTCAGACCCTTAATCCCATTTGCAAACTCCCTCGGCCAGGGAAGGTACCGTATTCCCAGGCCCCAGGGATTAGGATGTGGACATCTTTGGGGGGCCAGAATTCATCCCCCTTTCCTCACCCAGGTAAGCACTAGGAAGGATGGTATCCCAGAGTCACGACAGACCAACAGGACTATGAACGCCCAACCCTACAGCACCATGAGTAATAACTACCTGCACATCTCTGTGCCTCGCGTGGAGCTCAAGCCAGGGGAAGATCTCAACGTCAACTTCCACCTGCGAATTGACCCCACCACCACCCAGGAGAACAACATCCGCTACTTCACCTACCTGGTCCGTGCCCTCCTAGGATCCCCAGACCCCTCCTCCTTACTTCTGCAGCACCCCCAGGCCAGGGCCACCCCCCCGCCCGACCTTGCTGATTCTCCCTTAGGCCAACCTGTCTCCCCCAGATCATGAACAAAGGGAAGCTGTTGAAGGTGGAGCGTCAGACGCGGGAGCCCGGCCAGGACATGTACGCGCTGCCCCTGACCATCACTGAGGACTTCATTCCTTCCTTCCGACTGGTGGCTTATTACACCTTCATTAACAACAAGGGCCAGAGGGAGGTGGTGGCCGATTCCGTGTGGGTGGATGTCAAGGACTCCTGTGTGGGCAAGGTAAGCTTCCGGAGCCTTCCTCTGCACCCATCTTGGCTCTCCCCGCCTGGCCAGTGCTCGCTCCGTCTCTGCCTCTCTCCAGCCTTCTGGGTGGGCTCCCCAACCGAGGCCCATCTTCTCCTTTTCCAGCTCCTTCTCTCCCCACCTCTGTTTCAGCCTCAGTATCTCCCTCCCTGCTGGCCTTTCCGCCTTCAGTCTGTCTGTCTCCACCATTGCCCCTTCCTGACCAGCACAGCAGGGACACTGCCCTGGGCTGACTGCTGATGGAGACCCAGCCTGGCAGGGCTGACCCCTCACTCCTACCTCTGTGCACACCCCCCCCCAACAGCTGGTGGTGAAAGGTGGCAAGAAGGAAAAGAAGGTGTACCCACCTGGGCAGCTTTTGACCATCAAGATCGAGGGTGACCGGGGTTCCCGAGTGGGGTTCGTGGCAGTGGACAAGGGCGTGTTCGTGCTGAACAGGAATAGGTTAACTCAGAGCAAGGTGCGCCCTGTACCGCTGGGGTGTGGAGGAAGCAAAGGGGTGGCGTGGGCCTGAGGCGCAGGTGGCGCTCAGAAGGGAACCGGAAGTGGGGTTAGGCGTGGGCTGGACGGAAGGTGGGACGGACACAGACGTGGCACGGAAGTGAAGGCTGCGGGTGGGAGCGTAGACGGAGGAGTCCGAGCTGGGGGTGGTTGGCGGGGGCTGTGCACACACCTCTGAGAGGGGCCTGGGACCAGAACGCAGGGGTGGTCGGACATGTCAGCCTGGTGGTGGAGGCCTGCCCGCGAACCCTGCCCTCCCGCAGATCTGGAACATGGTGGAGAAGGCTGACATCGGCTGCACTCCAGGCGGCGGGAAGGACTATGCCGGCGTCTTCACGGACGCAGGGTTGGCCTTCCAGACCAACAAAAACCTGCAGACCCCGGATAGGACAGGTGAGGGCCGGGGAGGGGTGGGGCCTCCACCCCAGATGCTGAGAGCAAATGGAGGGCACTGTTCTGAGGTCCTCAGTTGCTGAGAACAGGTGGGGGCCCTGGATTCAAGTCCTGCCCCAGCCCCCACCTAGTGAATCACTGCCCGCTGAGCCTCAGTTTCCTCATCTGTCAAATGGGAGCAGCAACACCCCTCCCTCACGGCTACTGAGAGGTGTACATCGGGGACCCTCAGTTGACGCTTAACCCATCTTGTTCGCGTGTGCCCTCCCCTCAGATCCCGAGTGCCCCAAACCAGATGCCTGGCGCCGCCGCTCAGTGATGCTCACAGAGAAGAGGATGGACAAAGGTGGGGGCCCCCACCCTTCCTCCAAACCCTGCCCATCCGGGATCCAGCCCAGGAGGGAGGAGGGCAGGGCCGGGCCCTGGGGACGTCCTACCCTTGGTCGGCCCGAGCTCCTCCTGCTTTGAAGTCCCGGCTGAGGCCCTGACCGGTGTCGTGTCCACGCAGCGGGTCAGTACCCGAAGGAGCTGCGCAAGTGCTGTGAACATGGCATGCGGGAGAACCCCACGAAGTTCTCGTGCGAGCGCAGGGCCGGGTTCATCCAGCACGAGGCCTCGTGCGTGAAGGCCTTCCTGGACTGTTGCAACCGCATCGGCAGTACCCACAGTGCCCTGGGCCTGACCCGGAGTGAGTCCACCTGCCTGTGGGCCAGCCAGAGGGGGGAAGCTCGGTCACAGCGAGGAGGGCCTGGTCTGATGGGAGAGGGCTTGCTCCGAGGGAGGAGGGCATGGTCTGAGCAGGGAGGCTGGCCAGAATGGGGAGGCTCAATGAAGCCTCGATCAGGCTTGAGGGGTGAGGGGATGGTCTGAGTGGGGAGGCTCCCTTAGAGGGGAGAGGGCCTGGTCTGAGGGAGGAGGCCCAGGTCAGAGTGTTGAGGCTCAGTGAGAAGGAGGAGGGCCTGTTTGAGGGAGGAGAACCTATCTGAGGGGGGGAAGGGGCCTGTTTGGGTGGAAGGATGCCTGTGTCTGAGGGGGGAGGAGGGCCTGTCTGAAGGGGGAGGATGCTTCTGTCTGAGATGCGTTTTTAGCCTGCCTTTACCAAAGAAAACTCATTTATGTTGCTTTCCAAAGAGGTGCCTAACTCAATGCCTAACAACATCTGTTGATTTGTTTTCATTCATTCATCCCTCCCTCCCTCATTCATTCATTCACTATTTCATTCATTCACTCATTCATTCATTCATTCATTCATTCAGTTCTGGATAAGACAAAACATGTGCACACTTGAAACTTTACATCTCGGGCCAAATAAATCTTAAGCCAAGAGAAAATTTCTCTTCCAAGAAGCCCATTGAAAGCAGAACCAGAGTGGTCCCCACCACAAGGCGGCCCTGACAGAACTGGTGGGAATCCTACCTGCCATTTGCTCAGAGCCTTTGAGCCCAGTGAGGCCTGATGTCTGCTTTTTAAAAATGCTTTTTGATGTGTCTTATGTAGAGAAAGGCCTTTCTGCTAGGATGGGTGCAGTGGAAACCAAGCCCACAGAGAGCCCCCCGCCCCACGGGCAGCATGGCCCCTGTCGTGAGGGTCCCCCTGGCAGATTCCCTCTCGGCCCGCCCTGTCCAGATTGCTTGCTTTCTTTCTTTCTTTTTATTTTATTTTTTATTTTTTTTTAAATTTATATCCAAATTAGTTAGCATATAGTGCAACAATGATTTCAGGAGTAGATTCCTTAATGCCTCTTACCCATTTAGCCCATCCTCCCTCCCACAACCCCTCCAGTAACTCTCAGTTTGTTCTCCACATTTAAGAGTCTCTATGGTTTGTCCCCCTCCCTGGTTTTATATTATTTTTCTTCCCTTCCCTTATGTTCATCTGTTCTGTGTCTTAAAGTCTTCATGTGCGTGAAGTGTTATTTGTTTTTCTCTAACTTTGCTTAGCATAATACCCTTTAGTTCCCTCCACATCGTTGCAAATGGCAAGATTTCATACTTTTGATTGCCGAGTAATACTCCATTATATATATGTATATATACACACATACATATACATATATATACATATATATATACACACATATATATACGTATATATACATATACATGTATATATGTATATATACGTGTGTATATATGTATATACATGTATACCATGTTTTCTTTATCCATTCATCCATCGATGGACATTTGGGCTGTTTCCATATTTTGGCTATTGTTGATATATATATACACACATATATATATACATATATATACGTATACATGTATATATGTATATATACATGTGTATATATGTATATACATGTATACCACGTTTTCTTTATCCATTCATCCATCGATGGACATTTGGGCTGTTTCCATATTTTGGCTATTGTTGATAGTGCTGCTATAAACATTGGGATGCATGTGTCCCTTCGAAACAGCACACCTCTATCCCTTGGATAAATGCCTAGTAGTACAATTGCTGGGTTGTAGGGTAGTTCTGTTTTTTAGTTGTTTGAGGAACCTCCATACTGTTTTCCAGAGTGGCTGCACCAGCTTGCAATCCCACCAACAATGCAAAAGAGATCCTCTTTCTCCGCATCCTTGCCAACATCTGTTGTTGCCAGAGTTGTTAATGTTAGCCGTTCTGACAGGTGTAAGGTGGTATCTCATTGTGGTTTTTGATTTGTATTTCCCTGATGATGAGTGATGTTGAACATCTTTTCATGGGTGGGTTGGCCATCTGTCTTCTTTGGAGAAGTGTCTATTCATGTCTTTTGCCCATTTCTTCACTGGATTATTTGTTTTTTGGATATTGAGTTTGAGAAGTTCTTTATAGATTTTGGATACTAACCCTTTATCTGATATGTCATTTGCAAATATCTTCTCCCATTCTGTTGGTTGCCTTTTAGTTTTGCTGATTGTTTCCTTCGCTGTGCAGAAGATTTTTATAATAGTAGTTCATTTTTTCTTTTGTTTCCCTTGCCTCTACAGACGTGTTGAGTAAGAAGTTGCTGCAGCTGAGGTCAAAGAGGTTTTTGCCTGCTTTCTCCTCTAGGATTTGATGCCTTCCTGTATTATTTAGGTCTTTCACCCATTTTGAGTTTATTTTTGTGTGTGGTGTAAGAAAGTGGTCGAGGTTCATTTTTCTGGTTGTTGCTGTCCAGTCTTCCCAGCACCACTTGCTGAAGAGACTGTCTTTATTCCACTGGATATTCTTTCCCGCTTTGTCAAAGATGAGTTGGCCATACATTTGGGGGTCCATTTCTGGGTTCTCTATTCTGTTCCATTGATCTGAGTGTCTGTTCTTGTGCCAGTACCATACTGTCTTAATGATTACAGCTTTGTAGTATAGCTTGAAGTCTGGGATTGTGATGCCTCCTGCTTTGGTTTCCTTTTTCAAGATCGCTTTGGCTATTCGGGGTCTTTTCTGGTTCCATACAAATTTTAGGATTATTTGTTCTAGCTCTGTGAAAAATGCTGGTGTTATTTTGATAGGGACTGCATTGAATATGAAGATTGCTTTGGGTAGTATTGACATTTTAACAATATTTATTCTTTCTATCCAGGAGCATGGAATCTTTTTTTCCATTTTTTTGTGTCTTCTTCAATTTCTTTCATAAGCTTTCTATAGTTTTCAGTGTATAGATTTTTCACCTCTTTGGTTAGACTTATTCCTAGGTATTTTATGGTTTTTTGTACAACTGTAAATGGGATTGATTCCTTGATTTCTCTTTCTGTCACTCCATTGCTCTTTTTAACCACTGTGTGCAGAGTGGTGGTTGCTGCACTGACCCTTCTCACTGGCCATTTGAACACTTCTTTTGCACATCCCATCGTTTTCATAGGGGACCAGAAATTGTGTCATCCAAATTGGGTTCTGAGAACGAAGGCCAGTGTGAGTGGCTCTTGAAACCGAGGGAAGTGATCTTATCAATCACAGGATGAAAAGTCATGAAACAGAACCCCTTTGCTTAAAAACTAAGGAAGATGGGGAAATGCTATGGCTGCAGGCTGCCCGATCCAAGCAAACATAATCATCTTTTTTTTTTTAATCTTTAGACTCTCAAGCAGAACAAGTAGAAATGGGCATAAAAACCTTTTATCCCTCTGAACTGTTTGAGGCCCCCACCATCCCCAAATAGCTCCATGTGGAATTCTTGAAATTCTCCCACAGAAGATATTCTCCCACAAAACCTCAGCACAGTCATCAGAATTAGGACATGAATGTTGACTCGTTGAACCTCCAACCCCATTCAGGTTCGCCAGTGGTTTCCATTTGGTTTGGTTTGGTTTTGGTTTTGGTTTTGATTTGGTGTGGTTTAGAGTGGTTTGGTCCTGTTTGGTCTGGTTTGGTTTAGTCTGGTCTGGTGTGGTTTCACTTGGTTTGGTCTAGTTTGGTGTGGTTCGGTCTACTTTGGTGTGGTCTGGTTTAGTTTGGATCCTTTATAGGAAAAGGATCTGTGCAGAAGCAGACGTCGTATTTACTGGTGGGGTCTCCTTAGTGTCCTTGGATCTGCTCAACCCCTGGCAGCACAGCCGTCTTGAGTGACTTTCACGTCCGGCTATTTGGGGGGCTGTCCCACGGTTTGGGTTGGCTCCATGCTTCCTCGTAATGACATCCAGGTTTTGCATTTGGGGGCAGCACTGTCACAGGAGAGACACTATGGATTCTCAGTGCAGCATGTCGGGAGCCCAAAGACATTGATTTGTCCCATTGTTGGTGCTGTGAGTCTTGATCACGTGATTAAGGCGCTGTCTGCTGGGTCTCTCCACTGTAAAGTTCCTCCTTATTCCTGGATAGTCTATTTCTAAACCTCTTTCTGCTATCAGATCAGGGCAAAATTAAAGCAAAGGGAAAATTTCCCCCAAATCAATTTTTATGTAGCCTTTATGACAGCAGGTATGGATCCTTATATGGTAACACATACTTTTCATGTACACTCATATTTTTATTATTTATTTATTTATTTATTTATTTATTTATTTATTATATTTATATTTATTTATTTATTTTATTTATTTATTTTTGCTTAGAAATGTGCAGTCACCTCCTAAAGGCAGACATCGCCAAAGGGGACACATATTTCTAAATTCTTTTAGCTGGAAGGCTAGCACGCCCTCCACCATCACCCCCCAAAAAACACACAAAGATTCCCAACACACATGAGTAAAGGGCTGAATCTTCAGTCTGTGCGAATTATTCTAATCTAGGCTTGGTGCTTTCTGCTCCAGTGACCTATAGACTTTCTTTCTCAAAGAGGAAAATTAGACAAAATATCTGATCTACTGGGATATGGCTTACACACACTCAGGTGTTTTCTCCCCCAGCCTTGTGTAATTTCTTTCTTTCTTTTTTTTTAAATTTATTGCCAATGCGTGTAGTCTTGGCTTTGGGAGCGCATTCCTATGATTCATCACTTACATACAACCCCAGTGCTCATCCCAAGTGTCCTCCTCAATGCCCATCACCCATTTTCCCCACTCCCCCATATCCTATTCCCATCAACCCTCAGTCTGTTCTCTGTTTAAGAGTCTCTTATGGTTTGCCTCCCTCTCTCTTCGTATCTAATTTTTCCTTTCCTCCCACTATGGTCTTCTGTTAAGTTTCTCAAATTCCACATAGGAGTGAAATCATACGATATCTGCCTTTCTCTGACTGACTTATTTCACTTAGCATAATACCCTCCAGATCCATCCACGTTGTTGCAAATGGTCAGCTTTCCTTCTTTTTCATCACCCAGTAGTATTCCATTCTCTGTATATATAGCCATTCATCAGTTGATGGACATTTGAGCTCTTTCCATAATTTGGCTATTGTTGAAATGCTACTATAACCACTGGAGTACATGTGCCCCTACGAATCAGCACCCGTGTGCCCTTTAGGATAAATTTCTAGTAGTGCTATTGCTGGGCCATAGGGTAAATCTAATTTTGATTTTTTGAGGTACCTCCACACTGTTTTCCAGAGTGGCTACACCAGTTTGTATTCCCACCAACAGTGCAAGAGGGTTCCCCTTTCTCCACATCCTCACCAACATCTGTTGTTTCCTGAGTTGTTACTTTTAGCCACTCTGACCAGTGTGAGGGGGTTCTCCTTGTGTTTTTGGTTTGTATTTCCCTGATGATGAGTGATGTCGAGCATCTTGTCATGTGTCTGTTTACCATCTGGATGTCTTCTTTGGAAAAGTGTCTATTCGTGTTTCTGCCCATTTCTTCACTGGATTATTTGTTTTCTGGGTGTTGAGTTTGGTAAGTTGTTTATAGATTTTGTATACTAACTAACCCTTTATCCGTTATGTCATTTGCAAATATCTTCTCCCATTCCATCGGTTACCTGTTAGTTTTGTTGATTGTTTCCCGTGCTGTGCAGAAACTTTTTACCTTGATGAGGTCCCAAATGGTCCGCTTTTGCTTTTATTTCCCTTGCCTTCAGAGACACATCAAGTAAGAAGTTGCTGCAGCCGAGGTCAAAGAGGTTGCTGCCAGTTTTCTCCTGTAGGATCTTGATGGTTTCCTGTCTCACACTTAGGTCTTTCATCCATTTTCAATTTATTTTTGTGTATGGTGTAAGAAAGTGGTCCAGGTTCATTCTTCTGCATGTTGCTGTCCAGTTCTCCCAGCACCATTTGCTAAAGAGACTGTCTTTTTTCCATTGGATACTCTTTCCTGTTGTCAAATATTAGTTGGCCATATACTTGTGGGTGCATTTCTGGGCTCTCTATTTTGTTCCATTGGTGTATGTGTTTTTGTGCCAGTACCATACTGTCTTGATGATTGCAGCTTTGTAATACAGACTAAAGTCCGGGATTGTGATGCCTCCAGCTTTGGTTTTCTTTTCAACATTACTTTGGCTATCTGGGGTCTTTTGTGGTTTCATAAAAATTTTAGGGGCGCCTGGGTGGCTTGGTCGGTTAAGCGTCCGACTTCGGCTCAGGTCATGATCTCACAGTCCGTGAGTTCGAGCCCCGCATCGGGCTCTGGGCTGACAGCTCAGAGCCTGGAGCCTGTTTCAGATTCTGTGTCTCCCTCTCTCTCTGCCCCTCCCCTGTTCATGTTCTGTCTCTCTCTGTCTCATAAATAAACGTTAAAAATATATATATTTTTTAAATTTTAGGATTGTTTGTTCTAGCTCTGTGAAGAATGCTGGTGCTATTTTCATTGGGATTGCAGTGAATGTGTAGATTACCTTGGGTAGTATCGACGTTTTAACAATACTTACTCTTCCAATCCATGAGCATGGAATGTTTTTCCATTTCTTTGTGTCTTTTTCTAGTTCTTTCATAAGATTTCTATGGTTTTCAGTGTGCAGATCTTTTACATCTTTGGTTAGGTTTGTTTCTATGTATTTTGTAATTCTTGGTGCAATTGTAAATGGAATATATTCCTTGATACTTCTTTCTGTTACTTCATTATTTGTGTCTAGAAATGCAACCGATTTCTATACGTTGATTTTGTATCCTGTGAGTTTCCTGAATTCATGTATCAGTTCCAGCAGTTTTAGGTGGACTCTTCGGTAGAGTTTCCTGTCATTTGTGAAGAGTGAAAGTTTGACTTCTTCTTGTCAATTTGGATGCCTTTTATTTCGTTTTGTTGCCTGATTGCTGAGGCTCGGACTTCCAACACTATGTTAAATAACAGTGTGAGAGTGGACAGCCCTGTCATGTTCCTGATCTCAGAGGGAAAGTTCTGTTTTTCCCCATTGAGAATGATATTAGCTGTGGGCTTTTCATTTATGGCTTTTATGATGTTAAGGTATATTCCTAATATCCCGACTTTCTTGAGGGTTTTTATTAAGAAAGGATGTTGTATTTTGACAAATGTTTTTTTCTGCACCTATTGACAGGATCCTATGGTTCTTATCCTTTCTTCTATTAATGTGATATATCACATTGATTGATTTGCAAATATTGAGCCAGCCCTGCAGCCCAGGAATGAATTCCACTTGATCATGGTGAAGAATTCTATTAATATACTATTGAATTCGATTTGTTAGTATCTGGTTGAGAATTTTTGCATCCATGTTCATCAAGGATGGTTGCCTGTAATTCTCTTTTTTAGTGGGGTCTTTGTCTGGTTTTGTAATCAAGGTAATTTTGGCTTCATAGAATGAGTCTGGAAACTTTCCTTCCGTTTATATTTTTTGGAACATCCTGAGAAGAATAGGTGTGAACGCTACTTTAAATGTCTGGTGAAATTCTCCTGGGAAGGCATCTGGCCCAGGACTCTCACTTGTTGGGAGATTTTTGATAACGGATTCAATTTCTTCATTGGTTATGGGTCCGTTCAAATTTTCTATTTCTTCCCTTTTGAATTTTGGTAGTGTGTGGGTGTCTAGGAATTTGTCCAATTCTTCCAGGGTGTCCAGTTTGTTTGCACATAATTGTTCATCATATTCTCAAAAAATTGTATGTATTTCTGTGGTGTTTGTTTTGATCTCTCCTCTTTCATTTGTGATTTTATCTATTTTGGTGCTCTATTTTCTTTTTGAGAAGTCTGGTTAGGGGTTATCAACATTCTTTATTCTTTCCAAAAACCATCTCTTAGATTCTTCTGGGTTTTTAAAATTCTTTATTGTTTATTTCTGCTCTAATCTTTATTATTTCTATTCTGCTGCTGACCTTGGGCTTTCTTTTTTTTTTTTTTAATTTTTTTTTCAACGTTTATTTATTTTTGGGACAGAGAGAGACAGAGCATGAACAGGGGAGGGACAGAGAGAGAGGGAGACACAGAATCGGAAACAGGCTCCAGGCTCTGAGCCATCAGCCCAGAGCCTGACGCGGGGCTCGAACTCCAGGACCGCGAGATCGTGACCTGGCTGAAGTGGGATGCTCAACCGACTGTGCCACCCAGGCCCCCCTGACCTTGGGCTTTCTTTGCTGCTGCCCTTCTAGTTCCTTTAGATGTGAGGTTAGGTTATGTATTGGGGACCTTTCTTGCTTCTTGAGACAGGCCTGAATTATAATGTATTGTCCTTTTAGAACTGCCTTTGCTGGATCCCAAAGGCTTTGGACTGCTGTGTGTTCATTTTCATTTGCTTCCATACATGTTTTGATTTCTTCTTTAATTTCATGGTTGACCCATTCATGCTTTAGTTGGATGTTCTTTAATATGCATGTATTAAGGGGATTTCCAAATTTTTTCTTGTGGTTGATACCAAGTTTCATAGTGTTGTGATCTGAAAATAAGCATGGTATGATCTCAATCCTTTTATACTTGTTGAGGGCTGTTTTGTGACCCAGTATGTGATCTATTTTCAAGAATGTTCCATATGCCCTCGAGAAGAATGTGTATTCTGCTGTTTTGGATGAAAACTTCTGAATATACGTTAAGTCCATCTGGTCCAATGTGTCATTCAGAGCCATTGTGTCCTTATTGATTTTCTGACTAGATGGTCTGTCCATTGCAGCAAGTGGAGCATTAAAGTCCCCTACAATCACGGTATTATTATCTATACATTTATTTATATTTGTGATTAATTGATTTACATATTTGGGTGCTCTCATGTTGGGGGCATAAATATTTACAATTGTTAGCTCTTCTTGATGATGGACCCCTCAGTTATGATATAATGGCTTTCTTCATCTCTTGTTACAGTCTTTGTGTTAAAATCTAGTTCGTCTGGTATAAATATGGCTACTCCAGCTATCTTTTGATGTCCAATAGCATGATAGATGGTTCTCCATCCCCTCACTCTCAATCTGCAGGCGTCCTCAGGTCTAAAAGGAGTCTCTTGTAGGCAACATATAGATGGATCTTATTTTTTTTTTTTATCCATTCTGATACCCTGTGTCTTTTGATTGGGGCATTTAGTCCATTTACATTGAGAGTGATTATTGAAAGGTATGGATTTACTGTCATTGTGTTATCTGCAGGTTTCGTGCTTATGGTGATGTCTCTGGTCCCTTGTAGTCATTGCTGCTTTCCACTCACAGAGTCCCCCTTACGCTCTCCTGCAGGGCCGGTTTAGTGGTCACAAACTCCTTCAGTTTTTGTTTGTCTGGGAAAGCCTTTATCTCTCCTTCTATTCTGAATGGCAGCCTTCCTGGATGAAGGATTCTTGGCTGCCTAGTTTTTCTCTTCAGCACATTGAATGTTTCCTGCCCCTCGCTTCTGGCCTGCCAAGTTTCAGTGGACAGGTCTGCTACTACCCTTATGTGTCTACCCTTGTAGGTTAAGGCCCGTTTTTCCCTAGCTGCTTTCATAATTCTCTCTTTATCTTTGTATTTTGCAGTTTCACTATGATTATCTCATTTTTTGTTGATTTTGAAGGGAGTTCTCTGTGCCTCTAGCACTTGGATGCCTGTTTCCTTCCCCAGATGAGGGAAGTTCTCAGCTATAATTTGTTCACATAAACCTTCTGCCCCTTTCCTTCTCTCTTCTTCTTCCAGAACTCCTATGATACGGTTATTATTTCATTTCACAGAATCACTTAGGTCTCTAAATCTCCCCTCATGGTCTAGTAATTTCCTTACCCTCCTTTTTTTCGCTTCATCATTTTCCATAATTTTGTCTTCTATTTCGCTTATTCTCTCTTCGACTTCTTCCATCCTTGCTGTCACTGCAGCTGGGTTATTTTGTATCTCATTTACAACATTTCTTAATTCTTCTTGATTATTTCATAGGTCTTTGATCTCTGCAACAATAGATTCCCTGGTGTCTCCTATGCTTTTTTCAAGCCCATCTCTCAGTCTCATGACTGTTATTCTAAATTCTTGTTCAGATATATTGTTTATATCTTTTTTGAGCAGTTATCTGCCTGTCATTTATTCCTGGAATTTCTCATGAGGAGAGGTCTTCCATTTCATCATTTTGGCTAGGTTTCTGGTTTTTACACGTTTTAATAGCTTGTTATGTGTCCTGCACCTGCAAGTCCTACCATATTAAGAATAGGTCCTGGGACTTCAGGAAGTGTTTGTAGAGTGTGATCATGTTACATATTTGGCTGTTCTGTCACACTGCTCATAGTGGTGATGGTTTGGACCTTCCACCAGGGGTGTTTTGATTTGTTTACTGAAGGAACCCTGGAAAAAGGAAAGGTGAGGGAAGCCTGATTCCCATACAAATAAAAAATGAAAGAGTCAGAAAAAAAAAAAAGACCAGGCAGAGAATCAAAGAAACTATAAGGCTTAACCCAGAGAGAGAAGGGGGAAATTAATAAGGAGATACAGAAAAAGTGTAAAAACAATAGAGAAAAATGCCTGACTAAACAAACAAACAAACAGAATGGAGAATGAAACCAGGTGGGGTGTATTTATATATATATATATATATATATAGAGAGAGAGAGAGAGAGAGAGAGAGAGACTTGACCAAAAGTCAAATCAGAAACTGTGATCGTGATTCCAAAGGAAATAAAAAGAGGAAGGTAAAAAGAAGGGAAAAGAGAAAAAATGAAAGAAAAGAAAAGAGAGAAAAACAAAACAAAACAAAATGGACTAACATAGAAAACTGCAGGACAGCTGCCTGTTGGTGCTCAGGACCGCTGGCTGTGCTGGTCTGGAGGAGAGGCTGTCTGGCCTGGTCAGGGTCAGTCCTGCTCCAGTATTTAAGCAGTTACCAGGCATGGAGGGGCGGGGTTTGTTGTAAACCGGTCCTGCCTCCACTGGGGGCTGCTGTCCTGTTCCCTGAAGCCCCGCCATGTTGGTGATGGGGAGAAAAGTGTCTCAAACCATGCTGTTCAGACTGTCCTCATAGAGGAGTGCAGGGAGGGTGGGGGCCAGCTTGTCCTGTTCCACAGTCTCCTGCACCTCCTAGATGCTCAGATGGGATTGAAAACAAGATGCCTTAAAGAATCCCACACCTCACAGACTCGGTTCTGGGGTAGCACCATTCTGCCCAGCCTACACGGCTGATGCCTGCAGGGTCTTTTTTCCTTGGGGTGGCACTAAACCCTCTTCCCACAGTACACCAGGGTGGGGACTGCTCTCTCCCAGTCACCCCTGAGATCGCTACTGGGCCCCGGGGCTGGCTCCCTCTCCACGAGGCATGTGCACACTGCAAGCTGCAAGAGAAAGTCTTGCACCCCTGAAAACTCTAATCTTCAACTCCTTCAACTCCTGAGACTTTGCAAAGTACATGCACTGTACTGGCACTGTGCAAAGTACTGGCACTCTCCATATTTCTTGTTCCCCCTCCATGGTCCAGAGATGTTTTTCTCTCATCCGAACACAATGCCATACTCCTACAGCCTCTTTCTCTCCCTTTTGTGTCTCCACAGAAGGGGTCCCCTCCCCTCCATGCCTATGCTGACCATTTTACCTCTCCCAATCCACATACATGCACCTCAGTCCCGCCAAGCTGTCTCCTTCCACCTGTGGAGATGTTTCTATCACTCCCCAGACCTATTTCCTGGGTGTTCCAAGTGTTCTGACCTCAATACAGCTGTGTTTGAGGGACCAGGAAAATCCTTGTTCCACTACTCCTCTGCCATCTTGACTCCAGTCTTTTCTGTTTTAATGTGTTTTTTCAAGAGAGAGAGAGAGTGTGTGTGTGCACACAAGCAGGGAAGGGGCAGAGAGAGGGGGACAGAGGATCCCAAGCAGGCTCATAGTGACAGCAGCAAGCCTGGTGAAAGTCTCAAACTCACCAACCATGAGATCATGACCAGAGCAGAAGTCGGACACTCAAGTGACTGAGCCACCCAGGTGCCCCAAATTGTGTAATTTCTTTAGCCGATTGGGGGTGAGACAGAGAGCTGCTTGCATGTTTGTATCTGACATGCACTTTGTTGGATTATTCCAGAATATGGGTGGATTTAGGCATCAGTCGATTTCACCTACTTTGTTATTAAGAAGACCCAAAGCCACGTTACAACCTGCCCAGACAGGGTTGAACCATATTCTGGCCCCATTTGGTCTACTTGCTGATGGCGTCAGGCTTGCTCAAAAGGCCACCCCATCACCCGGGGTCACCAACAGGTCTGGGGAGTCTCTCGAGCCACCTGTTTGCTTGGGGGCCATAACCATCAGATGTAGCGGGCATGGAGCCTGGGAGCCACTATGCTTACTTAGATGCTCACACAAATGCTTCATTTCTATGAAAATCAGAGCAGGGGGAAATAGTCCTAGCCTGGACTATTTCTGCCCCTATACCGACACAGTTGTAAAATGTCATTTTTAATGGTATTTTTGGGGAGAAAGGAGCAATAAAGACAAACATGACTGCCCCCCTCCCCAGGCCATCATGGAACTATGGGTGTGTTTTTCTGGTAGGAACCTCTTCAGCCATTTAGAGATGAGTACCTCTGGGGACAGTGGAGAAATGGGTCTGTTCTCAACCCAGATTTGTCTCCTCCTCACCCGTGCCTCCCAGGTGACTTGGATGAGGATATAATCCTGGAAGAGGAAATCATTTCCCGAAGCCAGTTCCCTGAGAGCTGGCTGTGGCGCATAGAGGAACTCAGTGAACCTGAGAAAGATGGGTAAGGCTGAGACACCCCCCCACCTTAACCCCCCCACCCCCAGACCAGCTGCTATAGCGGCCCCATCTGGACCACTTCGTTTGCATGCACCCCATGCCTCTCTTTTCTGGAATCACTGGGCAACCCTACAACCCAGACTAGAAAAAAAATCAAGAGTCAGGCTCCCTCCGTGTGCCCAGCCCCCACTCCTCCCTCCAACCTGCCCCTTGGGGCCCCTCCACACCAGCTCTCCCCCCAGGCCCCTGACACCTGCCTCTTTTTAATATCCCCACTTCTCCTCCATCCAGAATCTCTACAAAGACCATGAATATATTTTTGAAAGACTCCATCACCACCTGGGAGATTCTGGCGGTGAGCTTGTCGAACAAGAAAGGTGAGAGAGGGTGGTGGCCCCATGCTCACGAGTCAGGGATCCCAGGGCCATTGGGCGTTTTCTCATCCCATCCAGAGAGATCCCCTGTTTCTTGGTGGCTGACACACTGCTCCCAGGTGACAAGTGGGGGTGTCAGATCCTGCTCTGTGGGTGACGAGTCAGCGCCTTTTGTAAATAGATTTTCTTTCGAGAGCAGTTTTAGGTTGACAGCAAAATTGAGGGGAAGGTACAGAGAGTTCCCACATACACCCAGTCTACCCACCCCCGACGCACACAGTCTGCCCCGCGCAGACATGCACTATCAGCATCCCTCACCAGCATGGCGTATTCGTGACACTGACACGCCTATCGTCACCCCAAGTTCATCATTGACATGAGCGTTCACTCTCAGTGTTGTACGATCTGCAGGTTTGGACACAGATATAAGGACATACAGAATAATTTGCAACAACAAACACGCTTAAGGGGTGGTGTTGACAGGGTGATGGGTAAATCCATTAAGAATATATGAAGGAGGTAGCAGGATGAAATGTATGATTGGCACATTGGCGGCCAGATTGTGAAACTTGGCCAAAAAAAAAAAAAGGTAACCAGGGGGTAGGGGGCCCACCACAGGGAGCTGGGGAGCCCTGGTCTAATGGGGGTGGTCTCAGGCAGGCCTCGGAGCAGGGTGAGGAGAGGGAGGCACTAATTTTAAGGCAGATGTGTGATACTTTCATGTGATCATTTTGAAAAAATCAACGTGAATGCAAAAAAAAAAAAAAAAAAAAACCCATGATGAACAAAATATCTCCATTGTAAATAGAAGCCAGCACTGAGCTGAGCCATCATGGAGTTTGAGACAAGAGGGAAAATGAGTGCGCCCCGCCGCCCCCCGCCCCCCATGCCTGATTTAGGTACATTTTAAAGGTTAATTTTTTCGCTGAGCATTAAAGTAGGTGAAAAAATATTGAAACATTAAAAGGGAGGTATGTTAGGGGACTGGGGTTGCTCTGTTAAGTGTCTGAACTAGGCTCCAATCATGATCTCACGGTTCATGAGTTTGAGCCTCATGTTGGACGCTGTGTTTTACCAGGTACAATTTTTTTAAAGTTTATTTATTTATTTTGAGAGAGAGAAAGAGAGAGATACAGCGTGAATAGGGAAGGGGCAGAGAGACGGGGAGAGAGAGAGAATCCCAAGTAGGCTCTGAACTACCGGCCAATGCAGGGCTTGAACTCATGAGACCCCGAGATCATGACCTGAGCCGAAACTGAGAGTCAGATGCTTATTGACTGAGCCACCCAGACGCCCTTTACCTGGTACCATTTTTAACTCCCAACACATTATCTCATTCAGTGCTCACAAGAACCCTCTGAGGTTGGTACATTTATTCTCCGACAAATGAGGATACTGAAGCTAGGGAAGGCAGGTCACTTGCCCAAGATCACCAGGGGATGAACCTTTCCGGAACGCCATCTTAGAGGCTCAGAATTTATATTTTAGGATGGTTGCCAGTGGAACTTGGAAATTTTAGACTCCTGAGATACCATGAATGCAAAGAGTCAGCAGAGTTACAAGCAGGGAGCTCCTCAAGCTTAAATGTCTGGATTCAAATCCCAGGTCGTCCGCTAGGCAGCTGTGTGGCCTGAGTCAAGTTACTCACCCTCTCTGTGTGCATCCATAAAACAGGTATAATGCAAATAGTAGCCACTCAAAGTGTTGTACAGAGAGTTTTTTGAGTTAATACGTGTGGAGCCTTTAAAATGGTGCCTGGCGGGGCGCCTGGGTGGCGCAGTCGGTTAAGCGTCCGACTTCAGCCAGGTCACGATCTCGCGGTCCGTGAGTTCGAGCCCCGCGTCAGGCTCTGGGCTGATGGCTCGGAGCCTGGAGCCTGTTTCCGATTCTGTGTCTCCCTCTCTCTCTGCCCCTCCCCCGTTCATGCTCTGTCTCTCTCTGTCCCAAAAATAAATAAACGTTGAAAAAAAAAATTAAAAAAAAATAATAAAAAAAATAAAATGGTGCCTGGCACATTACAGATGTTCGATGAGTGTGAGTCATTATTGAAGCCAAACATATTTTATTTTTGTAAATTTTTTTTTTGAGAGAGAGAGAGAGATCTCGAGCAGGTGAGGGGCAGAGAGAGGGAAACACAGAACCTGAAGCAGGCTCCAGGCTCTGAGCTGTCAGCACAGAGCCAGATGTGGGGCTCGAACTCACAAAACATAAGATCAGACATGAGGTGAAGTTGGATGCTTAACCGACTGAACCACCCAGGCACCCTGGTTGATTTTTTTTTTAATTAATGGGTTTTCTTAAAAAAAATTTTAATGTTTATTTACTTTTGAGGGATACAGAGACAGAGCATGAGCGGGGAGAGGCAGGGAGAGGGAGACACAGAATCTGAAGCAGGCTCCAGGCTCCAAGCTGTCAGCACACAGCCCGACGCAGGGCTCGAACTCATGAACTGTGAGATCATGACCTGAGCCGAAGTTGGACGCCCAACCGACTGAGCCACCCAGCGGCCCCTAATTAATGGGTTTTCTTAAACAATTTAGGTTTACAGAAACAACTGAGAATTACTACTCACTCCTCAATTCCCCCCAATTCCCATCTCTAACCCTTTTTTGCATTAGGTGGTACCTTTGCCACAATCCCTGGGACAACACTGATACATTATCATCAACTTCAGTCAAAAGCTAGGGTTCCCTTTCAGTGATGTACCTTCCATGGGTTTGGACCAACATGCGGTGACATGTAGCTGTCCTTCCAGGGTCACGGAGAGTAGGCGTTTCTCTGCCTCAAACATAACACGGATGGTGTGTCAGAAGTCATTCCATGTGTTGTTCTCTCTCGCTCCTTCCAGCTTGTTCAAGGGAAAAGCTAAGTCTGGTGCAAGGATGTCCTCATCTCCTCTGTAGGTCTTGACTGAGTTGGATTAGCAAGGAGAGAGCAGGTCTGCTTTCTGCAGGCACAACGTGAGCTGGCCAGTATTTAACAAAACAAAACCGTTTTGTTTCCCTGGAGGTAGCCTCCTGTTTGTGGTGCAAAAGCTGGTTTTTCACCCACCAGAGTAAATTAAATCTGGCTTTAAGAATGTGAAAACTGAGGGGCGCCTGGGTGGCTCAGTCGGTTGAGCATCTGACTTCAGCTCAGGTCATGATCTCACGGTTCGTGAGTTCGAGCCCCGTGTCGGGCTCTGTGCTGACAGCTTGGACCCTGGATTCGCTTCAGATTCCGTGTCTCCCTCTCTCTCTGACCTTCCCCCATTCATGCTCTGTTTCTCTCTGTCTCAAAAATAAATAAACATTAAATATATATATATATATGTATATATAGGATGTGAAAACAGGGAGCGGAGGGCGTCTGGGTGGCTCAGTTGGTTAAGTGTCTGACTTTGGCTCAGGTCATGATCTCATGGTCCATGGGTTCGAGCCCTGCGTCGGGCTCTGTGCTGACAGCTTAGACCCTGGAGCCTGCTTCAGATTCTGTGTCTCCCTCTCTCTGCCCCTCCCCCATTCCAGCTCCGCCTCTCAAAAATAAATAAACATTAAAAAAATGTAAAAATGAATAGTAGATAAGAAATGATAACTACCTCCCGTGACTATAACAGACCCCCCCGAGAATGATGAATAATGACTGTAGGTTAGCAAATAAAGATTTTGTTCAAGTCTCTATTTTTTTCAACACTGAAGAATAGACACACAAAAATTATTAAATTATAATATATTTCTTTTTTAACTGCATTTTAAAAATATTTACTTATTTTTGAGAAACTGAGAGTGGGGGGGGGGAGCAGAGAGAGAGGGAGAAAGAGAATCCAAAGCAGTCTCCACACCATCAGCTCAGAGCCTGAGGCCAGGCTCCAACTCAGGAACCTGGAGATCATGACCTGAGCTGAAATCAGGAGTCAGACGCTTAACCACCTGAGCCAACCAGGTGCTCCAAATTTTAATACACTTCTTGGTGCAACACTATTTTTATTTATTTTTTTAGTGTAACATTTTTTTTAACGTTTACTTATGTTTGAGACAGAGAGAGACAGAGCATGAACGGGGGAGGGGCAGAGAGAGAGGGAGACACAGAACTGGAAGCAAGCTTCAGGCTCTGAGCCGTCAGCCCAGAGCCCGACGCGGGGCTCGAACTCACGGAGCGCGAGATCGTGACCTGAGCTGAAGTCGGACGCTTAACCGACTGAGCCACCCAGGTGCCCCAAATGTTAATACACCTTTGGTGCGACATTATTTTTATTTATTTTTTTAGTGTAACATTTCAATATGATAAAGCTTTTGCACATTTTGCTTGCATCAACCCAGTGCTTGAATATAGCCTAGTAGCTGTTGAATCACAAATTAACCATCGCTTTTGCAGTCATTGTCACTCCTGTAGATCAACACTGTCCACCAGAAATACGATGCAAGTAATTTTAAACCTTCTGGGAGCCCCATAAAAAAAGAGGCGGTGACATCCATTTTATCATACATTTTTCTGTAACCAAATATCTCCACAATGTTATTCTTGCAACTTGTGGTAAATACGTTGAAAAAATATGCTGAAAAATATGTTAAAAAAACCCACCATCACGCTAATGATAATGTTATAATAATCATCTATTGATATTTAAGACTAACCTATTAATATCTCGAAATTGTGAAAGATGCATTTTGCTTTGGTTTGTACCAAGCCTTTGAAATCTAGTACATATTTTATGTCTGCAGAGCATCTCAAGGAGGGTGCTCATCTTTTTTTTTTAAAGATTTTAATTTTATTTGTAAGTCATCTCCACACCCCACGTGAGCTTGAACTCATGGCCCCAGATCAAGAATCACACCCACCACTGACTGAGCCAGTGAGTGGAAAGGCACCCCTAGCCTTTCATTGGAAGTACTTTGATCTGTATTGTAGGATTTGCAAAATGTACAGCTGAAAAGGTAGGTTGACATATGCAGATTGTTCCAAACATGTGTTAAAAAGTTTTCTGAGCTAGCCACATTCCAAGTGCCCAGAGACCAGAGAGAGCTCAGGCTACCATTTTGGAGAGCCCAGGTATGGACCCTTCAGGTGTGCTCGAGCCCTTCCCCCTGCACACCTACCTGTGAGTAAAACTACAAGAAGAAAATGGAAACCGTACATCACAGTGACTCCCAGCTGCCACCACTATCGGTAATGTGTCACCTGTACAATTGTTTAGCCCCTGGGCTTGCACAAACACAGGCTGAGCTTGACACAGCTCCCGCAGTGAGGGGTAAGCACTGAGAGCCTATCCACCTCCTTCCCTTGACACTCCACTCCTGGGCAGGGATCTGCGTGGCTGACCCCTATGAGGTCACGGTGATGCAAGACTTCTTCATCGACCTGCGGCTACCCTACTCTGTCGTGCGCAATGAGCAAGTGGAGATCCAGGCCGTGCTCTACAATTACCAGGATGTTGGGGAGCTCAAGGTGGGTTCCCGCGGGGGCAGAGGTATGGTGGAGAGCTTGGAAGATGGCAGGTGTGGGGGGGAGCCATGGCACATGCCCCTTGACTGATACTCTCCCTGGCAGGCAAGGGTGACCCTGATCTACAACCCAGCCTTCTGCAGCCTGGCCACCGCCAAGAAACCCTATCAGCAGATTGTGAACATCCCAGCCAAGTCCTCAATAGCTGTCCCTTTTCTCATCGTGCCTCTGAAGGTTGGCCTACATAACGTGGAGGTCAAGGCTGCTGTCGACAATCGTTTCCTCATGGATGGTGTCATGAAGACCTTGAAGGTCGTGGTGAGTCCTTGGGGCACCTGCAGTCCCTTGTCCTTTGGGAGAGGCTCCTGTCTCCCCATGCTGTCAACCCAGGTTGGAGACACTGACTCTGAGACACCAAGAGTGTCCAGTGTCCAGCTTAGGATGTTTGAGAGTCCTGCAAGATTGTAAGCAAGGCCAGGATTAGGGTGAGTAAGTGAGGAACAGTTACATTTCTACACTTTCTTAGTGATGAACATTCTCAAAAATAATACTAGATCAAGTCATAAATAAAAATAAAGCCTGCAGGTGACTGGAGTGCCTGGGTGGCTCAGTCAGTTAAGCGTCTGACTTCAGGTCATGGTCTCACAGCTCATGAGTTTGAGCCCTGTGTTGGGCTCTGCACTGACAGTGGGGAGCACAGAACCTGCTTTGGGTTCTGTGTCTCCCTCTCTCTGTGCCCCTCCCCTGCCCCCACTCACACTCTGTCTCTTTCTCTCTCAAAAAATAAACATCAAAATTTTTTAAAAAAAAATAAAAAATAAAAGCCTCCTATCATCTTTGTTAATATTTTCAAGCAAAACGTGAGGTCATGAGGGTAACAATCTTTTAACGCACTATTGTAAGGAATCAAAATTAATGCCAAAAAACCTGTGATGAACAAAAGATCAAATTTTAAATACAGACAGTGCCAAGTCAAACCATAATTGGAGCCTGAAGCTAATGGAAAAATGAAGGCTCCCATCCACGTGTCTTTTTTTTATGGTTGAAATTGTTTAGTGGTTAATTTTCCCCCGAAAACTTAAAGTAATTGAAAAAATATTGAAACATTGAAAAGTAAATGCTTTAAAACTCACAGTGTTATTTTACAGTGAAATGTCTTATTTAGATTCATACCAGAATTTACCATAATATTTCTTTTCTGACTTTAATAGAACCAAACTCGAATTTTTTAAACAGATTTTATTTATTTATTTTTTTTAACGATTATTCATCTTTGAGAGACAGAGAGAGACACAGAGCATGAGCGGGGAAGGGGCAGAGAGAGGGACACAGAATCGGAAGCAGGCTCCAGGCTCCAAGCTGTCAGCACAGAACCTGATGCGGGGCTTGAACCCATGAACTGCAAGATCATGACCTGAACCAAAGTCGGATGCTCAACCGACTGAGCCACACAGGCACCCCTATTTTTTTCTATTTTAAAAAATATTTACATATTTTGAAAGAGACAACAGAGTGCAAGCAGGGAAGGGGCTAAGAGAGAAGGAGACAGAGAATCTGAAGCAGGCTCCAGGCTCTAAGCTCTGAGCTGTCATCACAGAGCCCAACATGAGGCTCAAACTCATGAACTATGAGATCATAACCTGAGCTGAAATCAGACGCTTAACTAAGCCACCCAGGCGACCCAAGGTTTTATTTTTAAGTAATCCCCACGCCCGATGTGGGACTTGAACTTACAACCCCAAGATCAAGAGTCCCATGCTTTTCCACCGAGCCGCACAGGCACCCCCAGGAGCACAATCTTAATTATCCCTTTTATCAGGGGTCCCAGTGTGGCTCAGTGTGGCAACATGGGAAGAAACCCAAGAGGGCGCTGGAACCTGCACGGCGCTCCCCAGAGCCAGTGTGTCCACAACTCCCAATTCTGCACCCTCTGATGCTGGTAGCTTGAAATCTATCATGGCAGGGATGTTCACAGGATGGAAACTGCCAGTGCCACAAATCAGGATCTTTTCTTCCTGGAGAGATGGCTATCAAATGTTTACCAGCATGCCATGGAGGAGACTGGGTCTCCAAAGGAAAAGGTGTGCATTAGTACCAGCTTCAAGGAGAATGTGTGATGGAAGGGCACAAACAGCAGCAGTCCAGCATGGAAGGAGAGCTTCACTTGGGACATTGATAATAAGATAGCCCCTAGTTTAACTGAGCGCTTACTAAGTGCCAGGCATTGTACTCAGCACTTTATGCACATTCTTTTCTTTTAAGGACATTTGAGAGGCAGTGGGGGTAAACTGACTCCCAGTCACAGAACTAGGATGGGTGATGCCATCGTGCCCATGCCCTGCTGATCAGCTGTGTCTGTTCTTTTATTCACCTGACTTCCCCCTCCCCCATCCCATCCCAACGCTGTTCAGCCTGAAGGAATCAAAGTCAAAAAAACTGTGGCCGTTCACACACTGGATCCAGAAAACCGGGGCAGAAGTGAGTCAGCCACAGCAGAAGGGTTGAAAGCTGGGGGGTCGGGGGTAGGGGGTGAGGCAGGGCCTTATGGGAGAGGGTGACGCCATGGGTCCCTCCCATTCCACTGGCAGACGGAGTGCAGCGAGCAGAGATCCACGCCACAAACCTCCGTGACCAGGTACCAGACACAGATTCAGAGACCAGGATCCTCCTGCAAGGTGAGCTGCCACTGACCCTAGCCCAGGAAGGCACAGCTCTGGAGAAGGGGGCCTAATTTCTCCAAATTCTGGGCATGTATACTACCGTGCGTCCCCTGCCTCCACTACAGCTAGAACAGCAGGCCACCTCCCTGATCTGTTTTATAGAAGGCTCCAGGCAGTATTTAGTTCAGCAAATAGCCTTTGCTGATAGAGAAGCTTAAATGAGAAACAGTATAGTTCAAGAGCAGGAAATTCTGGAACTAATTGCCTGAGTTGGACAACTGGAGCCAGAAGGGAAAAGAAGTTCCTGGAAAAGCACCTTGTAACCTGTAAGCTGTAAGGTTTTGGGGAGAGACCCTTGGTTTTCTCATCTGTGATGGGGTGAATAATAGTACCGATATCAAAGGCTTGTTGAGAGGATTAAATGAGATACTGTATGATGTTTCTCTAGAATAGCGCCTGGCAACAGCATGAAGCATGATCTAAGTATTGATGACGATTGTTCTGGAATTAATTTGCCACTTGTAACAAGAGGCTCAGGGAGCAGATTTGTGTGAAGCATAAGACCCCCTTCCCTACAAATGTAGACACCCTCCCCACTCCCCTACCCCCGCCTCCTACCTCCTACCATCACGTCCCCTCAGCCCCCAACTGCCCCTGACCTCTTTGGCACTGGCTGCCTGGAGCCTGGGATCGCTGGGGACAGCCCTGACCCTTCTCACCCCACCCCATGGTGGGTGAGTTGCTTGAGCCCTGTCCTCCCGCCCGGTTGCAGGGACCCCGGTGGCTCAGTTGACTGAGGATGCCATTGACGCGGAGCGACTGAAAAACCTCATCGTGACCCCCTCGGGCTCCGGGGAGCAGAACATGAAAAGCATGACGCCCACGGTCATTGCCGTCCATTACCTGGACCAAACGGAGCAGTGGGACAAGTTGGGACCCACAAAGCGAAAGGAAGCCTTGCAGCTCATCAGAAAGGGTGGGTCTGCCTGGGAGACCCTCTCTGCTCCAGCCACCTCCAGAGCAGGGTCCTCCCTGAGACCCAGGCCCCTTTCCAGGCCACGCCCTTCCTCTAAGCTCCTCCCCTTTCAGGATCCCTTCTTTTCAAAGACCTCCCTTGACCTTTGCCCTCTCTGAGACCCTGGGCCCCTCTGAGCCCTCTAGAACTCCCTCTCTCACTGAGGCCCCCTTGCCCTGAACCCCCTTGAGATCCTTCGCCTCTCTGAACCCCTCTCCTCTGAGAACTCCTTCCCCTTTTAGAAGTCCCTTCCGCTCTCCCAGCAGACTTCCCTGCTCAGCCCTGAGCCCCCTCATTCCTCCCTGAACCCCTGTCTCGCCCCTCAGAGAACCCTTGTCCCCTGAGCCCCTCCACTCAGCCCCTGCTCCTCTGGAGACACTTCTGGCTTCCCTGCAGGGTACTCCCAGCAGCTGGCCTTCAGACAGGACAACTCGGCTTTTGCGGCCTTCCAGAACCGGAAAGCCAGCACCTGGTGAGTGGTCTGGCACCCCACTGAGCAAGGCGGCCTTGGGTGGTCCCACCAGGTCTCGCCCGAAGGGCCCTATGCTATGGACCCTCAGCCCACACAGATGAGCCGCCCACCTTGAGCTGCCACGTGGCCTGTGGACATCAAGCGCCCCCTGTGGCTAGGCTGGCGCCTGCCTTGGGTGGGGAAGCTGGGCCAGCCTGTAGGCCCCGCCCCTCTCTGCTCATTGGTTTCCTGGAATGGCAGTCTCTGGATCCCGGAGGCGATTGGCTGACGCTTTGTGCCGCCCACAGGCTGACAGCCTACGTGGTCAAGGTCTTCTCTCTGGCAGCCAATCTCATTGTCATTCAGGCCGATGTCATCTGCGGAGCTGTCAGATGGCTGATCCTGCAGAGGCAGAAACCCGACGGGGTCTTCCAGGAAGATTCGCCCGTAATTGACCAAGAAATGACTGTAAGAGGCAAGGGTTTAGGGCAGGCTGGGGGGAGGGGTGGCTGTAGTCACAGGATAGACAGGAGAAAGGCTAGCCCTTTGGCTGAGAATGTCACTATTCCATCTGAAAGACTAGAGGCCTTCAGAATCTAGTGCAAAACAGAAGTCCCTCCCTCTTCATTCAGAAAATATAGAACAACTCACAGCTGTGGTTCTCTAAATGTGGTCTCCAGGGCAGCAGTATCAGCATCACCTTCAAACTAGTTAGAAATGTATTTTCTAAA
The DNA here is from genome assembly GCF_007474595.2 of Lynx canadensis. Lineage (NCBI taxonomy): Eukaryota > Metazoa > Chordata > Mammalia > Carnivora > Felidae > Lynx > Lynx canadensis. The sequence goes on along the minus strand of NC_044304.2, from coordinate 4,685,134 downwards.
GCTGGACTCGAGATTCAGGAATCAGACACTTCAGGAGGAGGGCCTAGGAATCAGTTGCTACAAGCCCCCCACCTCCCCGCCATATGATGCTGATGCATGCATAAGGTAGAGAATCATTGCCTTAGCCTGACCCTTCAGGCTTCCAATCTCACACCATCCCCCTACCCCCATCCACATGCCATCTGTACTGAAAGGAGCCTTGCTCTATCCAGCCACAGGGCCTTTCACATGCTGTTCTCCCTGTCTGGCATGCCAACCCTGGTCATCCTGCAAGGAAATCTTTCCTGATCTCCCCAACTGAGTCACACTCCCACTTTCCAATCTCACTGCCACATCCACTTCTCCTCCTGCACCGCACTCACCAATTTGTAACGATATGTCTACTCGTGAGCCAATTGGTTCATGTCTGTCTCCCCTACTAGATGGGGAGCACTGTGGGGGTGGGACTGGTGTTGGGTTCTTACCCACCATCTTTTCCACAGCATGAGCAACAATTGCTGAATGAGTGAATATTGAAGAGTGTGGCCCACCTAGGGAGAGACACTGAGGAGATTCTCACCCCTGCCTTGACCTGCTGACCCTACAAGAGGTTTGGTCAGCATGTGGGGACATAGTGGTGATACTATCCTTATTTCCTGCTTCCCATTCTAGGGTGGCTACCAGGAGAATAAGGAGAAGGATGTGTCCCTCACAGCCTTTGTTCTCATTGCATTGGAAGAGGCTAAAGATATTTGCAATGATCAGTTCAACGTAAGTGTCCACCCACCCTCTCCTTCTCGCCTCCCTACCCAGGGCACATCACCTTGGTGGGTGAGGTGTTACATTAGGTGATTCCCAGTCCTCCCAGTGTAATAACAGCCACCACAGCAGCCATAATGCCCATAAAACCATAATAATTCCCAGCATTTTTTGAGCAGTTAACTAAGATGCTCATCTAAGTGCTGCACATGCTAAGTCCTGTAATCCTTCTAAGAGTCTGAGACGTAGGCTACTCTTCTTATCCCCAGGTTACAGAGGAGAAAACTAAGACAGAAAGAGATCAAAGAATGGGTCCTTTCTGCCTGCTTTACCCTGTCCAGAGAGTGTCAGCCAATTTCAACAAAAGCCCCCTCAGCCTGCTTTCCCCATCACTGCTACATGAGCAGTGCAGCATACCTTGCTGCTTCCCTGAAGAAAAGGCACAACCCAGACCCAAGAACACATCAAGGCTACTCTCTTAGTTCAGGAGATCTTTTAGGAAATTTTCCAAGGGGCCCATGACCCCAAAAAGGAAATGATTACAAATATTGGCTCACGGCTGTCTCTTTTTCCTCTGGTTTTGGTTCTGAAGCAGAGAAGCTTAGAAAGGTGGACTCCCGAGAGTCTCTGCAATTACTCCCTCTGCTTTGTCCTGGGGTTTGAGAGTGGTTTGTTTGACCTTAACTTGCCAAGGTGGAGAGCCCAGGATTTTACCTCAGGCAGCTGCCCCTCCCTTCATCGGACTCAAGATAGAAGGGACAGGGCTGTTGACTTTAGGGCCTCAGAGGGAACCAGGCCATTCTGGGCCCAATAATTCCTCTCTCCCTGCCACCCAGCCTGCCCAGCAGAACTTGGCTGCCTTCCTTGGGGAAATAGCCAGACCAAACCTAGAGCTTTCAGATTCCCATAGGGGAAATTCTGATTGGCCCACCCCGGGTCAGGTGGTCATACCTGGACCAATCAGCTGAGGGCAGGAAGTAGGTCTTACTGAGCAAATATGGCTGCTTCCACTGTGGCCGAGTGAATGAAAGACCGAAGTTTCTGCAAAAGTCAAGAGTAGATGGAGAAAAGGCAGCTGGGCAGGGAAGCTGGGCAGCTGGGAAAGGATTAGTTTCTTCTGCAAGGCACCAACATTTTCTTCTACAAAATGGCAACACTGTAGCAGGATTCTTGCAGAGAGATTCGTGACACAGAGGTTTATTTTCCAGGAAGCAACTTTATTCCTGCCAGCAGGCTCAGTTGGGTTTATACCCTAAGAACTGAGCCCCTAACTCCAGGTGGCATAGTGTTTTACATATCTTTTACTCCTTTGTCTCCCATATATGGTAACACACAAACATGCATTCTGATGGAGGGATCTCATGTTACAGGGTCATGAGGGATGTCAAGTACTCTTATAGCCAGGTTGCCTGAGGTTTTGTTTTTGTTTTGCTTTTTTTCCTTAGGGAGGGGCCCTACCACAACAGTATAACTGAGCATAGCATAGGCTATAGAAGCAGATTGCTGGGGTGCAGATCAGGAGTGTGCTGGAACTAGGGTGCCTGGGTGGCTTGGTCGGTTGAGTCTCTGATGTCAGCTCAGGTCATGATCTCCCTGTTAGGGAGTTCCAGCCTGGTATTGGGCTCTGCGCTGACATCTTGCAGCTTGGAGCCTGGAGCCTGCTTCTATTCTGTCTCTGTCTATCTGCTGCTGTCCTCTCTCTCTCTCTCTCTCAAATACCAATAAACATTAAAAAAAAAAAGTGTGCTGGGATCAGTCTGTGAAAGCCAGGACTTCCAGGACTTTCACAAGCTGGTTGTTAAACACAATCATTCTTTTCAAGCAAATTATGTAAACTGACTTTAGACTAAACACTAAGCATTAAAAGCAAAGGTAAGAAACACTCAAAACTCATCACTTCCTGATTGTTTTATTACTTTCCCTCATTATCTATGACAAATGTATCCATCTCGAGGTTATGTACCTATAAGGTGGAAATGCTATCTACTTCTGTGCTACTGCCCCCCTCCCCCCAACTCTGCATTCACTGACTCCACATAGTTTGAAATTGGCCACGGTAATATTTACACCAAGAAAGTTCGCGAACGCTGCACATCATGTCTTCCTCCTTCCATCATCTCTCTGGGTCTCAATCTTGTCATTCGTGCAGTAGAGATGATGATGAAAATAATGCCAACCCCATAGGATCCTGAAGTTCAGCGATTGCCTGTGTGACTGCCATATAGTAAGTGTTAGCTGTGAAGCTGATGATTAGAGAAGAGGTTTCCCAGTGGGGTGCTGAAGCTGGGTCATGCTAGGTCATGAGTGTCTATCTGCGACACATATTCTCCCCTTTATGTTCAGGGCCATTACGTTGATAGCTTGAAATTGCCCACAGTGGGAGCATTTACACCACAGTAATCGGCAGGCGATAAGACAGACCCCTGGCCCCCATACACACTCCGGAGAGCTGGTGCTCAACTGTTACCAAAACACCACTGGATATATAAACTGTCCCAGGCACATCAGAGTTACTCAGAAACAAGGCAGTTCATGCATACTAAAATGTCTGGAAACCTGCCCCCCCCAAAAAAAAGAAAAAAAAAAACATCCTAAACAAATATGTACCAGGGACAGAAACCATCTTCGCACCCAGAAATTGACATTTGTGTGATCCTTACCAGCTCTTTGTGGCAGCAATATCCACCTTACCAGGGAAACCAATCCTGTTTCTTATAGAGCCTGGAGCGCAGCATGGATAAAGCAGGAGATTATCTTGAAGCCCACTACAGGAACCTGCGGAGACCGTATTCTGTGGCCATTGCAGGCTATGCCTTGGCCCAATTGGGAAGACTGGAGAAAGACCTCCTCGAAAAATTTCTGAGCACAGCCACAGGTGAGTGGCAGCCTGGTGAGGTAAAGAGGCATGCATGGCCAGGGTTTGGGGGTGGTCATCTCGAGCTGGCATGTGTGGCTCTAAGCTATGCTACGATGGGCAGCTTCAAGTTGAGCTGGAGTGGATGGTGCTAAGTCCTGCTTGGTGAATGGCTCTGAGGTGTGAGAAATCCTCACTGTAAGCTACACAAGAACGTGGCATCATTCATTCAACAAGTGTGTGTTGAGCACTTGCTATGACACAGGAACAAGGACGTGGGCTCCGACATCAGACAGACCCAAATTCAAATCCCCCTCTGCCACATTCTCACTGTGCGACTTTGTAAAAGTCACTGACCCTCCCTGGACCTCATCTGAAGAAGATACTTACATCATAGGTGGTTGACAAGATTGAAGGAGTAATGCAGGTAGAAGGTCTAGCATACAGTGAGAGCTCTATTCCGAT